>NC_037676.1:88773647-89048375 GCF_003255815.1 Theropithecus gelada
TGGGTGTTAAAAAAAATCTGCCCCAACTAGGAGAACCCCCGCCTCACAAAAAAAAAAAAAAAAAAAAAAAAAAAAAAAAAAAAAATTATCCAGGCGTGGTCGCATGTGCCTGTAATCCCAGCTACTCGGGAAGCTAAGGCAAGAGAATCACTTGAACCCAGGAGGTGGAGGTTGCAGTGAGGCAAGATCACACCACTGCACTCCAGCCTGGACCATAGAGCAATAATTCATCTCAAAAAAAAAAAAAAAAGATGAGATTTGCGTGGGGACAGAGCCAAACCATATCACGGGGTTTTGTCATGTTGGTCAGGCTGGTATCAAGCTTAAGTGATCCAACTGCCTTGGGTTCTCAAAGTGTTCAGATTACAGGTGTGAGCCACAGTGCCCAGCCTGTAGACATATTTTAAAACCACTACAGTTAGAGAACAATTTTTTAAACAAATGGTTTGGGGGAATACCCTGAGCTATTTTTAAAAGAATAAAAGTTAGATCATCATTGTGAAATAAATCTTAGAAAATTAAATTATTTAATGAAAAAAGTAAAATGTCAAACAGGTAGAAAAAAGTAAAGACAGATGAATTATATGATCTCAGGATGCGAAAGATGTGTGAAGTTAAAAAATAATGAAAGAATACAAAAATGGAAACGATAATAGTTTCACAAAGGATTAATATCTACATTGCATGAAGCACCCTTTTGTGAAATACCTCAGTAAGAAAATGGACAAAGGACAAAAAATAAGCTACCATACATACACATATGAAAACATACCGTGATGATTTGGGCACATGGAAGAAGGACAATCACATACTGTCATGTAGTGCTGTGGGAAAATTGATAACCATTTTGACAGTAATTTCTTGATTATGTGCCATGCTCATGTGTTAAGTAGCTCTATGCGTGTTACTTATAGCAATTTATATATTTTTTTACTACAACATGTGGAAGCACTATACTAATTTTCTAGTTGAGGTACAATTAGATTAAGCAATTGGCCAAATCTCTCAGCTCATAGGTGGCAGGTGGGTCAGGTTATCCATTAGGCACAGTAGACACAGTGCCTCAGGCTTATAACACTTTCTGGGGCCCACAAAAATGTTTTAATTTCTTTTAAAATCAGAAGGCAAAAAATTGAATGTTTAGGTCAAAGAAAATATTTTAATGTATAATGGTAATATCTTTGTCTTCATACCAATGCAGTAATAAAATATATTATGTAGTATTATTTTATGGAAGATGAGGCCCACACAGGTATAACACCTAGGGTCTGTGAAAGTCAGAATGTGGCACTGGGTGGCAGAGCTGTGTTTTGATGCTGGGTGATGTGATACCTGAGCCTATGCTCTTTCTGGAAGGTAGTTGCCAATATGTTTCAAAAGGGCTAAACTTGTTCACACTTTTTTATTACTTTTAATAATTTATCTAAGACAGTGAATAAGGACATGAACAATGGTTATGGAATGCTATTTATAATATTGTTCATTTGAAACCAAACAGATAGTCAATAACAAAAGGCTGGTTCAATATTGGGTGTCAGCTTGGGGACTAGGTGAGTACTAAGAGCTTCTGAACAAGGGAGGAAATTGAGCAATGAGGGGAGCTGAAAGTGAAACACAGAGCAGGAAGCAGGAGGCCTGCATGCATTCTAGAGAAGGAGTCCAGATCCCTGCTGGGGAATACCTAAGGAATTTCTGAGGACGTGTTTGTAAGCACATTATTGCATTTATTTAAAGGGACCGGACAGCAAAAGAAAAAGATGAAGAAAATCTTAGTACATGTTTAAAGCAGAGATGAGTGGGCACATATGGGGCACTGTGAAGAGTTTTTCATAACAGGAGAGACAGAGCATGTGAGCATCAAAGGAACCTTGAATATCACGTTAATCTTTGTCAGGAGAGGTCCAAAAAGCCAACGAATGATTTTAAGCAGTGGAGTGACACAGATGTATATTTTCGAATGATCTTTGTGTATATAATGTGCACCAAATTCAAGTGTGAAACCAGAGGGCAAGAACTAATGCATGGAGGTAGGCGGGAATGTGCATTGTTCAGTCAAGATATACTTGTTGAATTCTGTACACACTGATGAAGCGATGAGGCTGTTTTTGGTACACAGTTCAAAAGCTCAGTTAAAATGGAAGGGGAGAGAGAACCACAGGTTTTAAAATCAAGGGAAAATTTAGGACCTAGTCTTAAAACGTGATTATGCTGAGAGTTGTAGGCAGTGGAGACAGTGAAGTTAAAGATGTGCCAAGGACCGCTCACAATGGGGAGCAGGCAGTGGAGAGGAGCAGGGGCATCTGGCCCTAGATAGAAGGAAAACTAGTAAGTCTGGGTGTGGACGTAGATATAATCTATCGGGGTTGGTCAGGTGGTTGGGAAAGCTGTAGAAATCCATGCCTGAAGGCTTCTGCTTCTCTGAAGTAGGAACCGGGTCACCTGGTAAGTAATGTGGTCTCACTGACTTCTATTTGCATATTGACCTTTCTTCTAAAAGCAATACATATAACCAACAGCACTTTTCTAAACCAGTTGACTTTTCTGTAAAATGCAGACAGTAGACGCTACTTTATCAGATTGTTGTGTGCGTTAATTGTGCCAACACGTGTACTTGGTCAGTAAGTATCTGCTTTATCACTGGGCTGATGTGAGTGAGGACTAGGTGGTGGGACTTCCACAGAAGAACGTTTTGATTAACAAAAAACGGACTGAAAGTCTTCGGGTATGACCAACGGCTAAATGCAATTATTTACTCTTGCAATGGGTTCGAGGTCAAACACTCAGGTCACGGAGTATTTATGAACAGCCTACTTTTGCTCCCGGACTTTAAGAAGTCCTGTTCCGGGCTCGACCGCCGACCGGAAAGTCAAATTAGCAGTGCCCAGAGCGCGTTTAGAGCAGCGTCTGCCCAAATCTCAGCGGCGGCCCCGCCCCTTCCACAGGTTCAGGCCCCGCCCCTCCCTGCTATTGGCTGTCCCTCCCCCTCCGCTCCACCGCTCGGAAGACCAGGAGGAGCGGAGTTTTCCTAAGGCAGCATCCGAGCGCCCTCGCTGCGCATGCTCGGGGGAGGCGGATTCCGGGTCCGGAGTTGGAGGCTTTGGGCGGCCGCGGCGTAGCGCGCTGTGCCGGGGCTGGCGGGGAGGCGCGCGCTCGGGGCGCGGCGCCGGCGACGCGGCCACGCGGCGCGCTCCCGAGGAAGGGAGGTGTGGGGTCGGCTGGGGGTGGCGCGTGGCCGGGGTGGGGGTGGGGGGAGGGTCGGGTGTCGGCGAGCTCCGCGTGCGGGTTCCGAGTGGCTGCTGGCGGCCTGGGCTGCCGGGGCCGACGCCTGGGTGGCTGCCGCCGCCGCGCCTGCTGCGAGATGGCGATCTTGGGCGCGGAAGGGTGAGGGCGCCCGCCGCAGGAGGAGGTGCCGCTGCCGTGGCCGCCCGGCTGCCGGGAGCCGACAGCTTCGCGCCGGGTAAGGACGGCGCGGCGCGGGGCTGGGGGTGCGGGCGCCCAGGGCGGGAGGGGGCACGGGCCCGGAGCCTTGGTCGCGGTGCTGGGCACCCGGCGCCGTCCGCCTCCGGGCTGGACCCTCCTAGGGGCCGTCGGGGGACTGTCCGCCCTACCTTGGCTACCTTCTCCAGCCAGGGAGTCGGGAGTTTTCTAGGGTGGGGTCACGGGTCTTACCCGGAGTTCGTCCTGGCACAGGCCTGTGCCAGTGATCCTGGAGCGGAGCGAAGTGTTTCCGTGACTCTGCAGCTGCAGTTCTTAGGCTTTCTTAGCCTTCTCTTCGCCTTCCTCCACCTTTCCCTAACACCTCCCTCAAAACACAAATATATGGACTCATTGCCCGTGCCCTGACTTTAACCCCAATTTGAGCGTTGCAAACCAAGGACTCCAGCCTTGGAACGTCTTTTTCTGACATGTTTTTATCACTCCCCGTTCTTCACCGACTCTGCAGCTCCCCATCCCCCGCCCCCCCATCGCAACCCCCACCTCCACCTTTTGTGACCTGGTAGGTTCCAGTGACCTTGCAGATTTTACCAGTCCTTATCTTGTTTGTGACTTACAGACTCTCCTTTCATCTTCGTGTCCTTTTTTTAAAAAATTTAATTTTGTAGTTTGCTCCTTACCTTTACGACCTTTAAATGATCAGTCTTGTTCACAGTCCTTTCTTTGCTCTGTCGATTTGGAGTTTTCTTTGCTCTGGTAAATATATGAAACCTTCATTACCAAAGAAGAGTAGTGTCTGTTATAATTTTGACATTTTTACTCTTCCAGAATAAAAATATTTTTCAGGGGCTTGATTTTGCTTTCTTTTTCTATTTGATAAGTTTAACAAAATTTTGTGTGTGTGTAGGTTAATGTAGAACAAGATTTTGTGTTTCTGCTTTAAAATGTTACTAGTAATAGTAGTGGGGAAAAAAATCATGTCCAAAGTTATATTTGTTTTCCCCATTTGGTGTTTTTACCTGAAATACTTGGTTTACAGTTACCTGCATTTTTTTTTTTAAAAAAACAAGAGTTCATGTGTAAATCCACTTTACCTGCCTCACCAAATCTGTGTGTATTACGCAAGCAAAATGCACCTTTTAAAAAAGAAAGTCATTCTTTTATTGTGTGACTTGTTTTTAGCCATCAAGTAGTAAATTAGCTGCGACTAGAAATGATCATTTTTTATAAATGGTTAGTATGTTAAAAAATGGAAAGTGTAGTGGCCAAGTGTTGGGAGCTACTCAGATTGGGAATTGTAAAGTATTTGGAATAGTTCTTTGGGACATAGCTTATTAACATTTTCAGATAGTTCTTACCTTAAAATGCGAAACTGCTGGTAAGATCTACATCAGGGTTTTGAAAAGCAATAATTATGAGCTACCGGCATAATACAGGATGTCACAGATAAAGTCTCTGCCTTCAAAGAGATGGTAATCTTTGCTGTTTACCCCACGGTGGCTGAAATTTCCTTTACTTCCTTGTACAGTTGTTAAGCATTTACTGCATAATTGTGGGAGGTATTTTGGGGAATACAAAGATGAACTGATTAGCAGTTTCTGCCTTCACACTAATTAGGTAGATAGTGCTATACACAAATGCCCTATTTGTCTTTTAATATATAAGTTTCATAAATGGTACCAAAATCCTCTCAGAAGTAAACTTCAAAGAGTAGAGCTCAGATCTTACTTGGCAAGGTAGGGATAAGAGGGTTAGTTTGTAGAGCTTATGGCTTCTGAAATCATGGTTTTGAAGGACGATTATGACTTTGGATAGGCAGGAAAGGTAATCCAAGCAAAGAGGTATCTCTAAGAGAGCACAGAGTTCCTATTTAGGGAGAGGCACGTACTTATGTTTGGGTGGAACATAAGCTTATTTGTACCAGGATAAAGGATGATAAAACTTGAAGGGAAAATTTGAACTAGTTTATGGGCTGTTTTTAATGCCAGGCTTATGACCTTGGATTTACTAGGTGATGGGGCTTCCACAGATGATTTTGAGTTGGGAGTGAAACAATTTGAACACTTTGTTTCAGAAGGATTAGTGGGATAGCGGCCTGTAGTGTGAATTGAGGTAGGGAGAACCTGGAGGTTGAAAGACCTCCCAGTTGTTGTAGTCATGGGTAGTGAGGATCTGAGCTGTGGTGCAGGCGAATGGAAAGGAAGAAAGGAAGTCGAATAGCCAAAATGGATGAGAGGGCAAGTGAAGAAAGTAAAAATAACTGATTCTGATTCAGGTTGGTTGGGAGAACAGTGGTACCATTTTGAGCAAGATCATGAAGCTTTACCCTCAGCATGTGTGTGCTACTTTACAACTTTTTGGGGATTATTAATTCTTGGTAAAACTGATGCTGGCCTGGAAATTTTCCATATGTGCCTATGCTTCGTGGATATAATTTTAGCGGAGTCCATGGGCCACCTGAAGGTCATCCACAACACTCATCTCGGAATTACTTGGAACTTTTTCTATTTTCGAGGCAGGATTTCTTTCACTCCTGTCCCTATGGTTGGAGTGCAGTGGTGCCTTCTGGGTGCATTGCAACCTCCGCCTCCCAGGCTCAAGAGATTCTCCTGCCTCAGTCGCCTGTGTAGCTGGAACTACAGGCACTTGCCACCACACCCGGCTAATTTTTGTATTTTTTTTTTTTTTTAGAGATGGGGTCTCACTATTTTGCCCAGGCTTGTGTTGAACTCCTGAGCTCAAGCGATCAGCCTGCCTTGGCCTCCTAAGTGCTGGGATTACACTTAGGGCGTAAGCCACCATGCCAGGCCTACTGGGAGCTTTTTAAAACAGTAGAACCTTCAGATTCCTCTATGTATTGATAAGAACTCTTACTGTAGAGATATGCCGTATATATACAGAGACACAATATTACATTTGTGTTGTGGTTTACAGTTTACAGAGAATTTTGACTAATGTTATTTACTATTATATTACAGAATAAACTGGCCCGGGAGTTTAAATGATTTGCCTGAAGCATTATTCAGCTGGTGGGTAAAGTGGAATCAGGAGATTGTTGACAATGATGGTTTTCTTTCATGTATGAAGATAATACAATGGCTTTACCATCAATTAAATATAGTTACTGCCTTTAAGTGACCTTGTCAGTAAGACTAGATGATCCCACAAGATTCCTTCTAGTTTTTAACATTTTGTGATTCTTGGGTCCTAGACTTTCATCAGAGTATCTACCCTCCTTGTTTAATATGTGCATGAGAGCTGGTGAGTCTAAGGGATGAATTGGGTAGAGAAGAGCAGTTAGCAATATCAGATGATTTATTTGGATTGTTACTTTCTTTGTATGTCTCACTTTGGGCTGGGGAGTAGGAAGGAGAGAGGTGATGCAAGTGAAATAAGAAACTTTAAGAACTTTATCGGGAGGCTGAGGCAGGAGAATGGTGTGAACCTGGGAGGCGGAGCCTGCAGTGAGCCGAGATGGCGCCACTGCACTCCAGCCTGGGCGACAGAGTGAGACTCTGTCTCAAAAAAAAAAACTTTATCTTCTCTATTCATTTATACCTTCAGAATACTCTTTTCTTTCAGGAAGGCTTTATCAAATAAAAATGGAGACTTTACAAAGTAAATGAAGATTCCTATTCAATTTTTTTGGGTGGATTAAGTAGCTAGCTAGTATGGTTAAAACATAGTGTGATTGGTAAACAGTTGACCTTTCTGTACCTATAAGATTATCTCCCTGGTAATAGGTTAGCATGTTATTGCATGTTAATACACTTTGATTTCATAATTATTAGAAAGACTGGGTTTTTTACTCTTTGTATAAAAATGTGATACGATTATAATGAGCAGTGGAAAATCCAATAAATTGCCCTTTATAATGGTATCCAAGGAACTAGTTAATAATACTTAATGGAGGAAAAATGATACAAACATACATAGATGAATTTTACTGTTTTTGCTGGCATTAAGAAGAGTGTTATAGCTTATGTTAGTATAGCATTTCACATTTGTAAATAATAACTATATCATTTGGTTCTCATGACAACTGATAAGTGTGTTAGTAATAATTGCTTTATATTTTATTTTATTTTATTTATCTATTTTTGAGACAGGGTCTTGCTTTGTTGCCCAGGCTGGAGTTTAGTGGCACAGTTATGGCTAAACTACAGCCTCGACCTCAGCCTCCCAAGTATTTGGGACTACAGGTGTTTGTCATGACACCCAGCTAAATTTTTAAATTTTCTTGTAGAGATGGGGTCTTGCTGTGTTTCCCCAGGCTGGCCTCTAACTCCTGGACTCGTGGCCCTCCCACCATGGCCTTCCAAAGTGCTGAAATTACAGGCATGAGCCACCGCTTCTGGCCAGTCATTGCTTTTTAGATAAATATGCTGAGGCTAAAAAAAAAAGTTTAAAAAGTTACATTTCCAGAGTGGCTAGTTAGTGGCCACAATTAGAACTAAAACTAAAACCTTATTTTTGTTCCTATGTCAGTATTCTTTTCCCACCCGACTTCTTGCTCTTCATGTACAATGGAACATTAGTTAAGAGCTGTATGTGAAGGATTTGAATTTACCTGTTTGGATTGTGTTAAACTTTTGTACCGTGTAGAGGTGAACTTGTCGGTTTTTTTCCTTTGTGTTAAAATGGTAATCTCACTGCAGTGGCTACTGGTAGGTGATATTTAAATTTGTAAGCATTGTACCACAGAATAGTTATTCTGTCAAGGATAAAGCAGAAGTTGATTTCTTTTTTTTTTTTTATTATTATACTTTAAGTTCTAGGGTACATGTGCATAACGTGCAGGTTTGTTACATATGTATACTTGTGCCATGTTGGTGTGCTGCACCCAACAACTCGTCAGCACCCATCAACTCGTCTCTTATCTGGAAAAGTACATTGGTGAAATGTAGATATTTATTTTATTTTGCAAATTTTGAATTCTGTTGCTTTTACAGATGAAGTTTGTGTTTCCTTTTTATAAAAGCTTAGTCTTTGAAAATTTGCATTTTTTGAGCATATGAATCAGGATCTAATTTCCAAAATATATATAAAGTGGGTATCCCTAATTCAAAGTTTGAAATGCTCCAAAATGGGAAACTTTGAGCCACCTACATTACGCAACAGAAACACCCTCTGGAGTATTTCAGATTTTGGATATTTGGATTAGGGATACTCAACCTATATCATGATATTTTATTATTAGATCATAAGCTCTACCATTGAAACAAACCCAAAGATATTAAAAAGCCCTCCTTAGTGGGCACTTCAATTCATACGTTTAAACAACTCTTTTAGGGAATGTATAATGTAAAACCATATGTCAGATGGTTTTTAAGTTATAAGGAAGACTAGCATTTGTTGATTTAGTCTTGACATTTCTTTCTCTTTTTTTTTGAGGTGGAGTTTCCCTCTTGCTGCCCAGGCTGGAGTGCAATGGCGTGATCTCGGCTCACTACAGCTTCCGCCTCCCGGGTTCAAGAGATTCTCCTGCCTTAGCCTCCCAAGTAGCTGGGATTACAGGCATGCACCACCATGCCTGGCTAATTTTGTATTTTTACTAGAGATGGGGTTTCTCCTTGTTGGTCAGGCTGGTCTTGAACTCCCGACCACAGGTGATCTGCCCGCCTCGGCCTACCAAAGTACTAGGATTACAGGTATGAGCCACCACGCCCGGCCTAATCTTGACATTGCTTAAAACTGTAGTTCACTCACAGCACATACTGGTGTACCTATTATGTGCCAGACATATTTCTAGGTGCTGGGAGTACAGTGTTGAGATGACAGACATGAAGCCTGTCCTCTTGGAACCTGGAGTTTAGTGGAATCACTGACATTAACAAGGGCATAGGACTTTCCTTCTCAGGTTGTAGTTTTGCAGAGTGTAATTAATTGTACCTGTCCTTTTTCTGGGATTTGAAGAAATTATGCAGAACACACAAGGAACCAGGTGAGCGTAGTTTCAGTTATGTGTTGCTGCATAGCAAACAGCCCTAAACCAAGTCACTTAAAACAACCATTTTCTTTGTTACAGTTTTGCTTTCCTGAGTTGGGCTCATCTGGACAAGTTTTGCTGGTGATCACTCTGTGGCTGCTTTTCTCTCCATGTAGCCTTTCCAGAAGAGTTGCTGGCCTTACCTGGTAGCTGATGACTTAGGGCTCACAAGAGTAAGCTGATGACTTAGGGCTCACAAGAGTACAAAGCAGAAGCAACCAGATCTTTTGTTTTGAGAGGGAGCCTCACTCTGTCACCCAGGCTGGAGTGCAGTGGTTGAATCTCGGCTCACTGCAACCTCCGCCTTCCAGGTTCAGGCGATTCTCCCACCTCAGCGTCCCGAGTAGCTGGGATTACAGGCGTGTACTACCATGCCCAGCTAATTTTTGTATTTTTAGTGGAGATGGGGTTTCACCATGTTGGCCAGGCTGGTCTGGAACTCCAGAGCTCAGGTGATCTGCCCGCTTCGGCCTTCCAAAGTGCTGGGATTACAGGCGTGAGCCAACGCGCCTGGTCTGCAACCAGATCTTCTTAAGGTTTAGGCTTGTAAGGGACACGGTATCATTTCTACCTCATTATACTGGTTAAAGCAAGTCAGAAATCTAGCCCAGGTTCAAGGGTACAAATATGTGAATCCATTTGGGGCCATCAGTGTAACAGATTACCATAAATTTTATTTAAGTATAGCATCAGCTTTATTATACCAAAACAGGACTTCCGGAAAACTGTTTTGAAAGCTGAAGCTTAGACAGCTTACTACTTTCTGCAAATCTGGATTTTGAGTCTGAGCCTGCCACAGGGAAAGCTGAGTCTAAAAAGTGCAAATGACAGCACATCTGGCTTACTACGCAGATGGGAATAGCTGGTACTATCCTTGGTTAGAAAAGAAGAGAACATTTGCGGCCTCTGAGGTTTTTCCTAGTATGCCACCATAATGGGCAGGATTGACTTGCTTTCTACTTGAGGGCAGTGGGATCTAACAAAGTACAGGACCCAATAGTCCACACTGCTCGGAAGTAGTGATTTACCCGATCTCGTGAATTGGAGCAGACAGCATCCCATGCAGAGAATGGGCCACAGATGGGCAGAAATCAATTCCCTCTGCCCTTGTGATTGGATTTGAGACCTAGGGGAGCAGGGTGTCTTCACTATCACTCTGGCCTTAACCAGAGTGAGCAGCCTTTCCACCCGTACTCCCAGCCCCAATGGCATTTTCTGTTTGCAATGTCTTGAAAAAGCTTGGGATAAGCTACTCTTCCTTTGAAAGGTGTCATTATAGTGGAGGGAAATCTCTTTCCTTCTAGAGACTGGAATGGAAATCCTCTCTTATGGAAATACAATGAATAAGGTGCTGCTTCTCCTTTCCAAGAACAGGTAGATTCATTGCTTGCTATCTGGGTTTTTCTCGCTTTATCTCTTAGCCTTATCCATTATTGCTTTATTTTAGTCTCAGCAGTGTTTTTGTTTGTTTGTTTTTAGTTCATGTTGGCTGCTAAGTAATGCCATGGTTAAAGGTGAAATGAAGAAAATGAGTGTTTAGTTTTTATTACATTATAGCTTCTGAGTGGAGTAGTGAGTGCATTTCATTTTAAGAATTAGGTTATTAGTGCATAGCTGCGAAGCATTTTTGAAGCATTTCATGTACACTAAAAACAGGCCCCTGCATCCTCATGCAAATCTCTTTGCACATTTCTGAAAATAGTACATTGGCTGTTGCGGGGAGGAGTTTGGTAATTGGATGTACTGAGAAACATGATTTATAGAAATTGGAAAGGCCGGGGCACAAAGAAGGGCACGGATTGAGTTACATGAAGTTGCTTCTTGATGGCTCTCCTCCCTACCCTAAATTACTTGGGTAGTTAAGAAATATCCTAGCATTAACAATGTAGGTATGATAGCCTTTTAGGAAACAAGGAAAACAAGTTCTTTTGGTAGCTATTCAGTATACTCATAAATCTGATTGACTGGGCTAGGTGGAAGCTGACTGTTGAGTCCTGACTTGAAATTAGGATACTGTGGTTATACATTAGCCCCAACTTGCAAAGATGTCCTATTTTTTGTCTGTGTTTAGTTAGACTGGGAAAGAGAATTAAATGAACCTGTTTTGGATAAAGTAGGATATTCTTTACCTTAGAAGTAAACAAACTAGATTGCTCTTCTCTTTTTAAGTTTTTAACAATAGAGGCACTTTTGGCATACAGGTTAAGAGTTACAGTTTAAAGTCAGGCAGACCTGACTTGTGGTAGTACTGTTTAATGGTAGGATTGCCTCAGTTTCTTCTTTTGTAAAATGTAAAGAATACCATCCTTAATGGATTTTTGTAAGGATTAATTGAAATAATGTTTATAAAGCAGAAAGCATGGTGGCCAGAACATAAGCCCTTAAAGCAAGTTTATTGCTCGTAATTCAGTATTATTAAGTTGAAAATTCAAACAAGTATTCACTTTGCTGTGAGCTACTCATTTCTCAAAGACAGTTCTAGCTTTGTTTTGGCATGGGCAGAGCTCCTTATCAAATTTTCCACCCCTCACTTTTTTTTGAGACAGGGTCTCTGGCAGCTCTGTCTCCCAGGCTAGAGAGCAATAGTGTGATCATGGCTTATAACAGCCTTGACCTCCTGGGCTCAAGCAATCCTCCAACCTCAGCCCCACAAGTAGCTGGGACTACAGTTATGCACTACCATGCTCAGCTATTTTTTTTTTCTTTTTCTTTTTTTAGTAGAGTTGTTGCCCAGGCTGGTCTTGAATTCCTGGGCTCAAGTCATCCCCCCCACCTCGACCTCCCATAGTGCTGGGATTTACACGCGTGAGCCACCATGCCTGGCCAAATAAAAAACAGTTGCTAAAAGGGTAAGCATGAAATCTGGGATACTCACTTAACATGGCTAGCAGTATATCAGGTAGTGATGGTTTTGCTGTGCAGCCTGGGAACAAGAAATCATTAACACCATCATTAGATAAAGTATAGTATAGACCAGTGTTTGTCAAAGTGCAGTCCTTGTGTAACAGTCGTCTGGGATGCTTATTAAACATGCTGATTTTGAGTATCCTTTGAGATCTCTGATATGGTCCTTGAGAGTGGAGCTTAGGAATCTTCATTTTTTGCAAATGTCTCAAGAGATTTTATACATGTTAGTTTGAGAACTGTTGGTAGAAACTGAGTTGGTTATTTGGGGTCCTAGTGTGCTCTGTCAGAGGTCATTTTTCTAGCTAGCTAAAATATTCCTTTTTTTTTTTTTTTTTTTTTTTGAGAAAGGTCTTGTTCTGTTACCCAAGGCTAGAGTGCATTGGCAAGATCACGACTCACTGCAACCGTAACCTCCTGAACTCAAATGATCCTCCCACCTTAGCCTCCCTAGTAGTTGGGAGTACAGGTGTGTGCCGCGACACTTGGCTAATTTTTTATTTCTATTTTATTTACTCATTTTTTAAGACAGAGTCTTACTGTCACCCAGGCTGGAGTACAGTGGCACGATCTCGGCTCACTGCAACCTCTGTCTCCCAGGTTCAAGTGATTCTTGTGCCTCATCCTCCCGAGTAGCTGGGATTACAGGTATGTGTCACCACACCCAGCTAATTTTTGTATTTTTTGTAGAGACGGGGTTTTACCATGTTGGCCAGGCCGGTCTTGAACTCCTAGCCTCAAGTGATTCACCTGTCTTGGCCTCCCAAAGTTCTGGGATTGATTACAGCCATGAGCCATCGTGCCCTGCCTTATTTTTATTTTTTTGTAGAGATGGGGGGGTCTTACCTTATTGCCCAGGCTGGTCTTTAACTCCAAGTGATCCTCTCACCTTGCCGTCTTTCCAAAAATGCTGGGATTAAAGTTACGAGCCAGTGTGACCAGCCCTCAAGTATTCTTTAAGTACACATGTATAATGTAAATACAAAGAGAGCTTAACATCTGAACCTTCCAGACATTTAAAACAGCCTGAGATAATTGCCAAGGACTTGATCCAAACAAACTCTAGAAACTTGATACAGGGTGATTACAGTGAGGAGTAGGCAAGAGAAATGATACTGCAAAGAGACCTCCATTAGGCTTCCTTGTTCAAAACATTTCCTCCGTACATCTTTCTACAAAAGCAGAAATTACTTTGAGCAAAGCTAATTCTTTTTTAAAAATGCCTACTGAGAGTTCAGCTAGAAGTTATGATTCATTATTAAATAGTCTGATTGCTTTTCGCTTAGCTAAGGTAAGCCACTTAAAAATAGAGATTTTTAACTGAAATGTGTCAAATTTGGAATTTGGGCTTTTGACTAGAAGGTAGGTTGGTTGGGGGCATGATGTGTCTCTTATAGGAAAAAGCCTTTGTTTAGGGTAAGGGCATTGACTTGGAAAGTCGTGAGAAGAGGTTTGAATTTTAAATTAATGAAAGAAACAAAACAAATTTCAAGCTAATCTCTAACTCTTATTTAGGGCCACAGTGATGACACCTATGGGCTCTCTCACTTAAACCCTCCTCAGACCTATGACCAGCAGGACCCAAAATCTGATCCTGTCATCAGAAGAGTAGATCTTTTTTCCTGGAAAAACCTAAAAATATGGTTGAAATAAACATAGGTTGCTGTGTTAGTAATTTTGTGGTCAAAAATATGCCAAAGCCATGATTTTTTTTTTTTTCTAAATTTGAGTGGAAAGGATTAGTTGACATTTCTTTTTGAGGAGCCTATTGTTTTTTTTGTTTTTTTGTTTGTTTTTTTTTCTGAGACACAGTCTCGTGTTGCCCAGGCTAGAGTGCAGTGGTGCAGTCTCAGCTCGCTGCGACCTCCGCCTCCTGGGTTCAAGCAATTCTCCTGCCTCAGCCTCCCAAGTAGCTGGGATTATAGGTACCTGACACCCGGTGGCTAATTTTTGTAGAGGTGGGGGTTTCACCATGTTAACCAGGCTGGTCTCGAACTCCTGTGACCTCAAGTGATCCGCCTGCCTTGGCCTCCCAGAGTGCTGGGATTACAGGCTTGAGCCAAGGCACCTGGCCATGAGAAGCCTATTGTATTTGTGTTTGTTTTCACTGTCTCTTTGAGCCCTTTCTCTCGGGGAAAAACAATAGCCATCTCTTTTTGTCTATGCTCTGTGAAATATTGTGTCAATGTTTACAAGTGAATACGGAATGGAAGGTATATATTATACTTGGGAATACCATTTTTCTAGGTTAAAAGTGGTAATTGTAACTTGTTTTAAAACTTTCTTTGTGATTTAATTTCCATTAATGTATTGGCTATTTAGAGCTCGGGCCTTAAATAAAGTAAGACAAACCTAGATTTGAGTTTTGGCACCCATGGGCTGAGTGATACTGTTTAAGTTAACTTCAGTTTAAGCCCTAGTTGTATCATATGTAAAGTGAGAATAATATGCCCAATTCATGGGTTTATTGTGTGACTTAAAGCTGGCACTTGGTTTTCAGTACATATTCACTTGGCTGGGTCTATAATACCTTCTCGTTGGTGTCAGATCTATTTCAGAATTTTCTTGAATTTTGGAAAGGTAATCCGTTCCATATACTGTTAAATAAAACCCAGTGAAGTCTAGGGCAGTGCCTGTACTTTGTTTGGCAAATGCTTGTGTGTGGATAAGTAAGGTTAATAAATAGCCACACATCAGGTCAGATTTTGTTGCTAAATGAACTTTCAGGTTTTTTTAGTTTTTTGCATTTTGGGTCTGTTGATATTGTGTCCCTGTATTTTGGATTCTAATACTTTCCTCTAAGAATGAGGACTATCTGATGAAAATGTATCCTTTACAGCATGCTTTAAAATGCTTAGGAAGAGTATTTGTAAATAGTGAATTAACAGTGTGTATCTATTATGTAAATAACTTGAAAATATCTTGAAATTGTGTATTTATAACAGATTTTGTGGCAGTACTGTATTCCTTTCAAGTTCTTAAATGTAATTTCTAATCCTTACTGCAGGTGTGTGAGGGGCTTTCTTTACCTACTTTTCTCTATATGTTGTGGAAATGTAGAAGAAAAATATTGAGAGTTTCTGTGCCTTAGAGTAATTGAGAGTGTGGTTAGAGTGGTGGTGATCAGGGTGAGATGGGGTTAGGAAATTAGCTGTTATTGGGCACCTTCTATATTCCTGATTCTAGAAAAGAGTTCCACTTTCCCACAGCTAATATTTAACACCTTTTTTTTAAAAACAAACAAACAAAAAAAAAAACCCCTCACAATACTATATTAATTTGGTTTTAGTATCCTCATTTAACAAACAGGAAAACTCAGACTCAGATTAAATATGCACAAATAGAATTGAAGTTTGCACGTAGGTCTGTCTGACTTAAAAACTGTTCTCTACATTACATTACCAAAATGTGCTCTTCTCAAACTTGAAATTGGCACTTTGGAATTGAAGAGTTAGGACATCTCCATGGCTGCTTAAATGCTGATAAATTAGAATTCTTAATGTATTAAGAAACAATCAGAAGATGTTTTGAGGTGAACATAACTTCGAGTCATGATATGCTGCTGATGAGCACACTGTGGAAGAGTGCTGGTTTTATCAGCAGTTCTGGGTTTGGCCTGCCGTTAAGAAGCTCTGAGTTTCTGAGTAATTCTCTTTAATCACCTCTCATCCTCAGCTCAACTTCGTGACTCTGCTTTCTGCTGCTTCATAAAGGCAGCAAGTATGTATATTTCAGGAATGCCAAAATATTAAAAATTTTTGAATTTTTAGGAAAAAAGTCAGTTAAGCAAATATACTATTAAAATATCAGTTTGAATCAAGTGACCAATTACTTATGGAAATGTTAGTGTCATTTTGAAATAAGAGATTATACTGAAGTTTGATCTTCATAGAATGTGAATGTCATGTTGTCCTGAATGCTTTCCCAGAATACATGGAAATTATTTATTAAGCATGATCTCTAACAGCTTGCCTACTCCATTATTTATGTGCTTATACTTTTACACATTTATCTTTTTACGATTAATTGTTCTTTCTCTCTTAACCTTAAGGAAAGATATTTTCAAAGGCTAGCTTAACAGCCCACAAAACCACCTGACGTAAGCTTTAGTTGATAAAATAAGAGAATAGTAACTTCAGATTGATACAGCAAACTTCTCATTTTAAGGCATGGGATTAGCTCAGCGTTTCTTATTATATATTTTGTTTCTGCAGTGCATATGTAGTGAAAAGAGCATTATCTTTGAGCTCAAGAAAATCTGGCTTCAAATTCAAAGTTTTACTAGTTTCATGGCCCTGGGCAATTTACTTCAACCTAATTTTTCTTATCTGTTCATAAGACTATTAATGATGACTCTAATAGATAATTGATAACGTTAGAGAGAATTTTTTTGTAAAGTGACTGACGTCTAATAGGAGCCCAGTAAATGTTTGCTGCTGCTGTTATATTTTGGAGTCAGAGGCCTGGTTCAGGTTCTGTGTTTAAGACTGGCTATGTTTTCTGCATCACTCAGGTGCTCCACCTAAGTGTATGAGGTCTTGGGCTTTATCATCTTACCTTTCTGTCTAGCAAGTATCTACACAGCTCTTTTTATACGTTAACTTACGTTGATTCTGTAAGTTTGGAACCCAAGTTTTAATGTACTTAGTGTTATTTGAATTATATTGTCTTCGGAAACCTGCAGCATAGGAGTGGGAAACCTGTTTCTGATGTTCACTAGGGTAAGGGGAAAAACTATCAAATGCATGCTTTTATATATGTATATATACACATACACACACACACACATATATATTTTTTTACTGTAAAAACTTTGGTGTAATATGCAAACATAATATTGTATAAGAAACTGAGAAATTATAGCAAATTAAAAGAAAAACACTAGCTCATTCTTAGTACTGTACTGACACCATTTAGGTTTATCTTTTGTTGACATAGCTAAATTTTAGTATAAATTATTTTAAGACAGAGAAATAAGAATCTTAAGGATGGGAAAAATAAAGTTCATCAATGCATGATAAGTAAAATTATATTTCGCTCTTTTTAGAGGTGGAGGAGGAGATGGAGCTGGGAGAGAAGGAAAGATCAGTGGGATAATAGAGTAATGATGCCAAAGAAAGCCCTATGTTTTTGTGTTTTAAAGGCCTATAGCTGCTTAGGTTAAAAATTGGAATAGTTGCTGCTAAGTGATGAATACATTTTCTTTTCTTTCTAATGTTTTCTAGTAAACATAGTAACTGATATCCTTTCCTGCAATGGAGGAAAACTGTCAATTTCATTTTGGGGAAGTTGGTATAATCTATTTTATTTTTTAAAAAAGGTTCTTTTTATGGTGCAACATCACCACCTTGTGGCTGTCTAGAATATTGTTTCTAAGTTGTTTCCACCACTGTAAGCATAAATTAAATTGTTCTTTGATATTGGCCAGCGACTCTATCTAGTTTGTAATGCGTAGCTTTTTACTATAAATAGGGGTGGAGAGTAGAAAATAAAATGATTTGTATACAAGAATTGCAACTTTATAGAAGTGTATTTGAGGAAAATAATTGTGTAAATCATTGTGAGGTTGGTATGATTATGGATGGTTTCTGTGTATTTCATATTTTCATGAAATATGCACTATTTTCAGTGAAGTAATTCTAAGCTAAAAACTATCAATATGTTCTATGTTCCAGTTCTCATTTAATAAGAAAATTGAGGCCAAGTAAAGTTTAGATGCCCCATCTCACTCAGCCATTTAATGTAGGACTGTTTGTTGTCTAAAACAGTGTTTTCTAAACTGATGACTCTTGGAGGGATATTTTCTACATGAATTTTTACACTTTTTTCTTTTTTTTATATGACTGCTAACAGCCAAATACTTTTTTCATTTTGACGATAATTTTAAGGGGACAAATCAGAATGAAAAGTATGATGGTTAATTCAAAAGAGCATCTAGAATAAATAGGCCATTTGGTTTTACTGCCCGTATTTACTTAGTTGTTTGGGTATTTGGTTGACACTAAGTATTCTTCAGTAGCAAATATGTATTAAACACTTCCAGTATGCCAGGCTTTGAGGGAGGCAAGTGGTAAGGACTTGCCCTGGCATTCTTGGAATTTAGTATTCAGTGAGATAAATAAAGCTGTTTTATGACAAAAGTTTAATATCAGGGGTTCTGGATAAAAGTAGCTATAATTTGTTTTGTGTTAGGCATCATGCAAAGGGATTTAGGTACTGCTTTTTAGTCTCAGCAACTGATTTTGAATTTTGCTTTGATTTTGCAGGAGCAGTGTATATGCACACAAATAAATATTGGTGGAAGCCCTGGCATACCCCCATGGAATGATGGTTTTCCTCGTCAAGTATGGACAGTTTGGCTGTTCCAGTGGGCTTTCCTGGCTTGGTCTTGCTATCCTGCCACCATTTGTCACAATGTTTCTGTGGGAAAATTTGTCTTGTATTCCAAGAAGTCATCTTTTCCTTAAACTTTTGGGGTCTAATGTTTGATAGTTTGGGGTTTAGCATACAACTTCTAAAGTGTTTGGAATGTTTAATTAGGGTTGGGGAGTATCCAAGTGTAATAAGCCTCTGTCCTGTATTCTTTTGTTTCTTTGAATATTTAATAAGTCAAACTAGCATTTTAGATCCTTTAGTTTTGTATTGGACTTTTTTCTATTGAGCATTTGTTTTGGGCTGTGGAGGTGAAATATTGGTGAGGTGAGCATGGACTTGAATCTTAGAATTAGGGCAGAGATGGGAGAGGATGTAGGTGGGTATTGTCCCATTTGCATAGTATTTTCTTAATGATATTTTAATTTAAAATTTCAGTTCTGTGCTGTATAGGTATTTTCTTAACCTAACCACTCTAGCCATCTTTTATTGTTGTTTTAACAGTTAACATAATAATATGTTGTTTTATTAGTTGTGTATCTGTGTGTCTTCATTTAATACACATTTATTGAGGGTTTTTTGTTTTTTCTTTTTTGGAGACAAGGTCTAACTCTGTCCCCCAGGCTGGAGTGCAGTGGTGCCATCACAACTCACCACTGCCTCAAACTCCCCAGGCTGAAGTGATGTCCTACCTCAGCCTCTTGAGTAGCTGGGACTACAGGAACGCACCACCACACCCAGCTAATTTTTTTTTTTTTTTTAATTTCCTTTATTTTGGGTATATATAATTCTGTTTTGTTTTTTGTAGAAACAAGGTTTTACCATGTTGCCCAGGCTGGTCTCGAACTCCTGGGCTCAAGTGATCCACCCACCTTGGCCTCCCAAGGTGCTAGGATTATGAGCATGAGCCACCATGACTGGCCCATTTATGGAGTATTTAGAAGGGGCCAGACATTGGGCTAGAGGCTAGAATTACGATGAAGCTTAGTAATAAAGACTTTAATAGTACAACAGGGGAGATAGAGAAAAAAACATGGTTAGAGTGCTCTGAAGACACATAGCAACTAGTTCAAAATTGGAGAGATGACACTTGAGCGGACAGATGATTAGAAGTGAAGGAGAAGAGCAGTGGGAGGAACATGTGGGAAGTTGTTGGTATCTAAATCTGTGTGAGAATCACCTAGAATGCCCAACACAGACCCCAGGTGATTCTGCCATGCAGCCAGATTGGGGACAATTGGCAATGAATTAGAAATCTATGCGAATAGTGAACTTTTTTTTTTCTGGAGAATCATCTTTTTTTCTCTACCTAAATTTTAATGAATGGAGGTAAAAGAGGGAGTGTGTATAAATAATGAATTGGAATGACCAGGACTAGTTTGATAATAGTTGGAGTGTGCCCCTTTCTCTTCTGGAACCTAGGCTCTAAACAACTCTTAACAGTTTCATTGTTTCAAATCGTGTACTATTAAAATGAGCTGGAAGAAAGTTCTTGTCTATGGGGATTGGTGCCTCTACTCAGCTGGGCCCAAGTTTCTCCTCTGTCTGCCTCAGATTCCTTACCTTAGTCACATACCTGGTAAAACGGAATTTTGTCTATTCTCATTGACCGTTGTATTGCCAGTGCCTCAAAGAGTGTCTCCTACTTCACTGAGAAAATTGGAGACATTAGGGAACATATCCTTAACTTCCTTTCCAGACATTTTTAAAGATACCTGCACCCACAAGCATCCTTTCCTCTTTGAAATCTCAGAGGAAGAGCAGTTTTTGTCTCTACCTGTGTTTAATCTCAGCCAGTTCTGCCTTCTCAGGTATCTTGTGTTAGTGGTCATCATCCAGCCAGTGACTACAGCTTCTGCTTGCCTGTAAAGAATACTCAGGTCTCTTTCATCATTAAAAACAATCCTCTAAACATGTTTACACTTATGTTTCTCTTTTCTTTGCTAGTCAAAATAATCTGAAAATAAGTTTCTGGTTGTTCTTTTTGCTTCATAAGCCGCAGGCTTCTGGGCCTATCTTTCCATGAAAATTGCTCTTGCTAAGGGCCTGGAAACTTTCACATTGTCCAGTAAACAATTTGCTGTTTTTACTGATCTTACCTTGATGGGGTTGGTCACTGTTTCCTCCTTCTTGAAATTCTTCCTTGGAGTTTTCTTTTGGTTTTCGTCACCCCTTTTCATAGTTCCTGTCTGCTGTCCAGCTTATTAGTCCTGGGGTTGCCTAGGTTCTGCTCTATGCAGTAGGCCTTTCCTGAGTGAGTGCGTGTACACTGGGTACCTGTCACAGCATGGCTGGCTTTCAGTTTACTCTCAAGCTCTGCTCATAGGATGTCATGCACAGAATATACCTCCAGAATATAGCTCTTTGCTGTGCTGTGTCTGTCAGTAACTGTTTATTGGGGGCCTTTCCCCAGCCAGACTCTGGAGTAGGTTCTAGGAATAGAATGACAAATAAGATAGTCTCGGTCCTCAAGGATCTTATCTTGGCAGAGATGGGAATATGGATAGAAGTGAGAGGACAAAATATGTGAACGTCAGTAATTGAGAATTACTAGGACAGATAAAATAGGGCGAGGTGGTAGAGTTGGCCTGTGGTGATCAGGAATTCTTTCTGAAGAGATCATATGTAAGTTGAGTCCTAAGACTGAGAAAGCAGCCAAAGGACTGTTGGATGAAGCAGTGAGTGCAAAGGCTCCTTAGCAGCACTTGAGGTAATTAGGTTGAGGAATGGCAGGAATGGATACAGAAGAGAAGGAAGAGGTGGGGCAACAGATTATATAGGCATTTATGAGTTTGGATTTGTTGTAGTTAAAATGAGAGAACATTGGAAACAGAGTTACCGTGATGTATCCTGCTTTAGAGGGATCAGTCTGACTGCTGGGTAGAGGATGGATCTAGGTTGGGAGTGAAGAGTGGGGCAGGGAGACCATTTAGCAAGCTGTGCTTAGTTTGGATGAGAAATTATGGGCTTGGAGATAAAAGCTGTAGTGGTAGTCATGGTAAGAAGTAATTGGCCTAGTCAGAAATCTGGGACATCTTAACGTCCCCCCTTCTTTTACCCCTGCATCTCATTAGTCCACCTCTTATTATAGATTCTGCTCCTCAATGTCTCTGCTTCCTCTTCTCTTTCCCCTAATTTCAGGCCATTTTCTGCCTAAACTACTTTCAGGCTACCCTCACAACACTGCCAAAGGGGTTTTTCTAAAATACACATATATTCCTTCTCTGCTGAAAATGTAGTGGTTCTGTATGGCTTTCCTGGTATTCTTCATGGTATAGCTTCTTTCTGCCTTAATAGTTTTGTCTCTTAAATTTCTCCCCCATACCTTTCCTAACAGAACTACTATTTAACCTGCTTATGTTAGTCATCTCACCTCTCTGGGCACGGAATGTCTTGAAAGCATGTCTTTCCTTTCTACTTCTTTTCTTTTGTATGTGCAGCTGCTGCATTGGAGTCCTCCACAACTCATCTCAACTGTTACCATTTCTCAGAATTCTTTCCTGACAACTCTTTACCTCTTACCTCCAAATAATATTAAGGTGCTCCCCTTTTGTTGTGTAGTTACTCTCTGCGCAACCTTTTCTGTCAATGAACTTAAAATTGAGTCACTTGTCTGTTTCTGCTACTAAATTTTAAACTCATTGAGAGCAAAGAACATATTTTATATGGTTTTTATATTTCTAGTGTTTAATGTATCACCTCAAAATATGCCGTGTGTGTGTGTGTGTGTGTATATATACCAAAAAACTTCATTCAAAAAATTGTTAAATTGCCTAATGCCTAGTTTGTTTAATTATTGATCACCTTTTTTTTTTTTCTTTTTGCAACATGGTAAATTGATTTACTAGAAAGATTAAATTAGACGCTTATGTCAGTATTTTTCAGGGAGAGAATGGAGGCCATATCAGTGTTTATTAAGTGATTGAATTGTAGTCTGATGGTGCAGACAGGTCCAGGAGAAAGTGGATATGAGGTGGCCACTGTTTGGCCTTGGAAGAGGAGCGGAAATATTTCAGTAGAGTGGTGAGGGCAGCAACCAAATTGCAAAGGTAGAAGAGTGGGTGACAAAGAAGCTAGACATTATTTTAGGAAGTGAGTTCATCAAAGGAATTTTTTTCTCCCTTTTTCTTGTTGCTCTTGTTTTTTAAAGTAATGCATGAGCCCCAAATCTGTTTGATGACCCAAAAAGAAGGGTTTAAATGAGGGAGGAGAAGTGAGGGAAGACATTATCCTAGAAGATGACAGTGTGTAGGTATACCACTTCAGAAAGTAGGAGGGCATATTTAATTTCAAAGACTTAATGCTAGGACAGGATTGAGTGTAGTGTCTTTTTACAGAAATTTTCATCAGAAATTATTTAAAAGCTGGGATTAGTATCTCAAAAGCACCTCAGTGTTTAGAATTAACTGATACAAATCGTATAAATGTAGCAGGACTATTATTTTTCTATAAATGCATTATTTAACTTTCATTATTTAAAATTGTTCCGTGTATTTAATATTATTTAATATTGCATTTTTCATGCTTAATAATTTAGCATTTATATAGTACTTGATAATTCACAAAGTGCTTATCTAATCTTACCTTGAAGGTATCAAAAAACAAAATTATCACAAATTTAGTTATAGATCTAATTGGCTTTTATTCACAGTCTGTTATAGATCTAATTGGCTTTTATTCCATTCTACAAAATAGAATGAGAACGTCTGCTGGGTAGTGGCAGAACGCTGGGTTTTGTAAGATGGGGACAAGGAAACAACAACAGAGAAAAAGCTGACTGGTTAATGTCAGGATTAAAGCAGAGGGGAATTCTTTATGATGTTGACTCAGGCAGACTGTTGTCTGTTTTCAGGGAAAGATGGTCTGCTTTGACTATCTGCTTCCTTGAACTTTTAGTTTAATTATGTGGCATTTAGCATGAGTGGCTTCATTTTGTCTTGGTCTGGTATTTTGGGGCCTAATGCAGGAGCTTAGTCCAAAAACAATGGCTCCCCTAAGTTTTGCTTAACAAAGGCTACTGAAAGAGGTTAAATTATATGTCTATGGGCCGAGCGTGGTGGCTCACTCCTGTAATCCCAGCACTTTGGGAGGCCGAGGTGGGCCGATCACTTGAGGTCAGGAGTTCAAGACCAGCCTGGCCAACATGGTGAAACCCCGTCTCTACGAAAAGTACACACATTAGCCAGGTGTGGGCACCTGTGGCCCAAGCTACTCAGGAGGCTGAGGCAGGAGAATCACTTGAGCCTGGGAGGCGGAGGTTGCAGTGAGCCAAGATCACACCACTGCACTTAGCCTCGGCGACAGAGTGAGACTCCATCTCAAAAAAAAAAAAAAAAAATTGTCTGTGGTCTTGCTCATTTTATTTATTGTGCTTTGTCACTAAAATGACAAAGGTAGTATACGTGAAACACATTTTCCTTGAAAGGGTGGTTAGTTTAGTTTTGCTTTGGGTATGTAATTGTAACTTTTGTCATTAATTGGAACAAGATCTCTGATAGAAGAGCACATTAAATTGCTCTGATCATATTTTCTGGTATTACTGAAGCCTTGCTGTGATGCAGGGCTATTTAGAAAGCAAGGACATAGATGGAATTTAAAGTACTCAAAAAGGTACTTGATTAGAATTAATGAGAACGAAAAGAGAATTGAGTTAAATAGTTTCACTAGTTATTGGACTTGAATTTCTGTAAATAAAGTGAATTTTATGTGTTGGTTGCTTTGAGAGAGAGAAAAAAATTTGTGTTCATTATGTAACTAATAGTTTAGAGTAGATTGATCATAGAATAATTTTGAGAACAAGGCTTTCATATAGCTTAGAAATGGTTAAAATTGGCATTAAAAAGGGAATCTACAGAAAAATCAAGATTTGGTGCTTCAAGCTCAAAACTGTGATATGTATGGTGCATTTTAATGTAAGAATATTTTTTGCTTACGTTATACATGTTAATGAGAGGTAAATTTTGAGGTAACTTACTGTAAAGCAGAGGAGTTTTCTGTGTAATTATTTGAGAGGAATAAAACTTTAAAAATAAAAAATACTTCAGTGCTTTGGGAGGCTGGGGTGGGAGGCTCACTTGAGCTAAGGAGTTCTGGACCAGCCTGAGTCAAGTGTAGAGAGACCCCATGTCTACACAAACAAACAAAAAAATTAACCAGGCATGGTGGTACATGCCTGTAGTCCCCGAGACTCAGGCAGGAGGGTGGCATGAGCCCAGTATTAGACGCTGCAATGAGCCATGATCATGCCACTGCACTCTATCCTGGGTGACAAAAGTGAGACCCTGCCTCCAAAGAAAGAAAGAAAATAAAGTAAAATTAAAAATTAAAAATACAATCGAATAGAAGCTCACTTTCTATAAGAAAATGAAGTGGTTGAAAAATAGGAAGAGATTGCATTTATGAAAGGGGAGATGTGAGATATATCTGAAAAAGAAAAGTCAAGAAACAAGGTTTAGATTTATGTTACTGGAAAAGAAGATGTAAAAATTAGAGAGTAAGAGAAAACAGAACTAACAGGCTCAGAAAAAAATTAATGTATTAATGTTAATTAAAAATTAATGTATTATCTCCCTCTGGCTGAAAATCTGAAATTGAGTGATAATGAATAGTAAGAGTTGGGTATTCATACTAACTTAGGAAATTGGGCATTTTGAAGAAAAATACATTTTTCTCATAGAAATACTTCCTAAAGGGCCATATATTGTACACTTAAAGGAACTTTGAAATTGACCAAAAATACAGAAAGATGGAGGAAAGATAGTTGAAATTATTAGATCCTGTGGTTAGATAGGCATTTTTAGGTTAAAATAAACACCCAAATTAAAGTCAGAGGCTAACAAGTACCTGTAGATTCCATGTTTATTTGTCATTTTTCTGGTAGATATTGCAAGTACTCTTCAAGTCACTGGAATGGTACAGCTCAGAAGTGCTATTCTGCAGCACACTTGTAAATTATCAGAAGAGGGGCATCCTTGTATTTTGAGTATAAGTGGATCAATCCGTGATATTTATAGGGAGAGGTCAAGTGTGGACAAGAAAGCTTTAATTTTTTGGCTGGTCATATTGGTTGATGCCTGTAATCCCAACACTTTGGGAGGCCCAGGTGGGAGGATCACTTGAGGCCAGAGGTTAAAGACTAGCCTGGGCAAATAGTGAGACCCCGTCTCTATTTGTATATAAAAAGCTTTAAAAGAAATTAGATAGCTTCTTTCTCAAATAGTTAGATATATACATTGAGAACACCAAGTTTATTTGAAGGTAGAGACAGAGGCACAATAAAGACAGAACCTGGGAAGAAAAGCCCAATAGGAGATAGAAGTGAAAAGTGATATTAACGTGGCACTGGTAAGATTGGAAACAATTGTACTTAGCCTGTTTTCTTGACATAACATGTGAAAAGTTGAAACTATGAAGTGCTATGCAAATGTAAAGTATTAATGACATTGCCAGTAGGGCCCCTACAGTGAAGGAGTGTGGGAGCCTGCTGGAGAGACTATAGTTCCTGAGTTAAGCAGACCAATTCTAAGGGAAGAGTGCAGTGGTAGAGAATACTATTGGGAGATTGTGAGAAGAATAGGACCCATCAAGTCCAGGATGGGGTCATATGAGCTAGTGAATGGAACGGAGATCAGCAAGATACAGGACAGGTGAGTTGTTGGCATAGATGCATAGGCTGCGATGGCATGGGGTATGATGGCATGGGGATGATGGATGATGGCATGGGCCAGGGAAGAACAGTAGCACTAGTTGGAAATGCCTTGAGTAGAGAGATCAGTGGTGATGATACGGACAGAGAGTCTATTAAAAGTAAATGATTCGGAGGGCTAAAAGGTATTGAGAAAACCTCTTACTGTTCCCTTCTCCCGACATGTAGTCCCAATGATATGATTTTGAGCCCTAGTGATGAGTCGTTCCTATAAAATTGGTTTTTCCTTTCTGAATTTGCAGGTCACATGGAAATGAAAAATCTAACAGAATTATACTTTTATAACAGGATTCCACTAGAAAAGTTTCTTTGAGATACATCAAAAGAGCTGTCTAGGCAGTTAGAGCCATTACACTGTTCGCTAGGATTATCAAAAACCCCAGTTTGGCCAGAACTGAGAGGTTTCCCAGGATGCAAGATTAAAACCTGATGTTCCTGAGCAAACTGGGACGAGTTGGTCGCCCTCCTGTTTACTCTCTCATTCTATAAAGTCATTGAAATGACCAACAGTATTTCTATGTAGAAGTAATATTTCTATATTCCTATATATAATTTAACTTAAAATGTAATCCTCTATTTTGTAGTTTACATTTTAATGAAATATTTATTTTATGCTTTAGAGTTGCTGAATCTTAGCCATATTGAGGGGGGAGACTGCATGGTTCATCCATTTTTATCTTTGCCACATTCATTGAGTTTTACATTTTATGCTTGATAAAATAGCTTTGCCTAAGTACAGGCTTTCTAACCTTTTAGGTTCCACATTTATTGGACTAAACTGCTCTGTTACATATCATCCTATCTTGTTACTGAGTTTTTTCTTGTGTATTAGTATTGTCGTCAAAATTAGACTCGGTATTGAAGCCAGGACTTTGTCTTCTACCATTTCTGTATCCTTGCCATACCCACTTTATAAACTACGCAGCCAATAAGTATGTTTATTAATTGATCCAGGCACATAGATATGTGACAGTATTTATTTGACTTTTCAAAGCTTTAACACTGCAGAGTGTGCAGAATGAATCAGATCTGTTCGAATTGGATCTTCCTTTCCCTTCCCTTCCCTCCCCTCCCCTCCCCTCCCCTTCCTTCCCCTTCCTTCCCTCCCTCTTTCTTTCTTTCTTTCACAATTTTGCTTCTGACTTAAGAAAGACATTTTGAAGTAAGCAGGCAATTAAGATATACCTTCTAAATGAGGATTTGATAGATCTATAACCTGAGTACTGGAAATGTAGTTTATTATCTACATTCAGGACTTTTTTCTGTTCTTTGCAGTTGAATAATAGTGAACCTTTATACAAGCCTGGGGATTTTCATAGGGTTGGACCGACATAATTAGCTTAGATATTACTGACCATACCCTCTGAGCGTAGATTATGACCTAAAACTCAGACTTCGTTTTTTCTTTTGCCAACCCTGCTTTCTAAATTCCTGAGCCTAAATTGATCATACAGTTTTTTTGTCTTCTCATATGCTGGGGACCAAGGACAACTTGATAAAAGTCATACCGTTATGCAGATTGTTGTCCCTGAGGGCTTGTGATAAGCACAGTATTAATAGGGCTCAGCAGAAGTTGATCAGCACTCTCTCATTCTGCTCAATATTTATTCCAAAACGTCTCCACTGTGAACAAGCCCATTGTCTTCCATGGAAGTTAATGCCACTTACATAAACTGTGACTCCAAAATATTTCTTCCCCATGGACCTGTTTCCTCGACTGCATGCTTGTCTAACTAGCTGTCTATTATACCTGGTTGTTAGCAACTTTCTTTTGAACTGCATATCCAAATGAAACTTGTATTTTTAACCTCCTTCTTCCACAGTAAAAACAATAGGTAGTCTTTATTGAGTCCTTACTTCGTGCTGTATACTCAAAGTGCTACGTCTTTTACATATATTATCTCATTTAATTCTCATTGTAATATGAGATAGATGACTTTGTTTTTCCTATTCTACTGATACAGGAAATGAGCCATGGAAAAGTTAACTTGGTCATACAGCTCTTAAGTGGCAGAACTGGAAGTGAAAAATAGTCTTACTTCGATCCGTAATGGATCTCCGTTCCATTCACTAGCTCATATGACCCCATCCTGGACTTGATGGGTCCTGTTCTTCTCACAATCTCCCACTAGTAATCTCTCCCACTGCACTCTTCCCTAATAGTCAAATAGTCAAATAGTCTTACTTTTCTCTCTCTCCTGGTTAGGGAACCATCATCCACCCAGACAACGAAGGGGGAAATTTTAGTTTTTCAGATTCTTATTTTTTTTGTAACCCTCAGCCATCCTATAGCCATCTGGTCAAAGACCTTATATGTATCTTCAGTGTCTTCTTTCATACTGCCAGTGCTCTAGTTCAGATAAGCTCACTATCTTAAATCTAACCCCCACAGCTTCCAAAGTTATTTTTCCAAAATGCAATTCTCATCACTGAAGCCATCAGGATAAACTTTAAAGTAGTATGCATGGTATATTTTAAATACAATATAAACTATTACATAGGATCCTATGCAGTTTAGACCCTCTTTGTTTGCCTGATCACATTACACTCTCCGTATGTTCCATTGTGCACTATGCAAGCAGTTCTCTGGACGTTCCATTCTTTCTCTAATTCTCTCTCGAAGAATTACGCACTTCAAGATGCAGTTCCCTCAGAGGTTATCTTCTCTGTGATCCCTTTCTTGATCCCTGAAGGATGGATTGTCTACCTTCTCTTATGTGCCCCGGATGTAGTACTTTACCTTTTGCATCTGTTTTAGAAATTATCACACTGAAAGCTATTTATTTGTTTACAGGGTTGTCTCCTCACAGACTATGAGCTCCTTGAAAGAGGGAATCGTGTCTTACTCATCTTTGTATCCCCAGTGTCTAGCAGTTCCTGATACATAGTAAGTGATTAACAATTTTTTTAAACTAAGACCACATTTAATAATGAGACTTCATACATTTTGATAATTATGTAGACTTAGTAATATGTTGTCATAAAAAATACTTTAGACTTCTGATACTCCTGAGACTCAGTTTTCTCGTCTCTAAGATGGACAGAGTGCTTCCCTCCTCACACAGTGTTACTGTAATGCTCAGATGGGAGAATATATGATAGTACATTATCTTTTAAGTGTCATATAACTTTATTAAATGAAGTGTAGAGAATAATTGTTGAAATTGATAATTTTATTTGCTGTATCTCTTCCCTTTTAAGGCAAGGTAGTATCATTTTTTAAACCATCTTTCATGGTTTTAGTTTAAATTTGCAGTTACTGGTTACCAGAACATGTGCTCTTGAGTCTGGGGATTGGGTGATATCAAAGAGTTTATATAGAATACAGAGAAAAATAGATTGGGGGTGGGGATCAGAGTACACAGAGTTTCATGTAATAAAGTGAATAATTTTTTACCTGGTTGGCACTGTTCCCGAGTCTCCAGGGTATTATAAACTTTAAGATTTTTCTCAAATAAGTAATCTATGCCTCTTGCCTTTATTCTCAGTAGTTATCTTTGTGTTTAGTTCCCTAGTAAGGGTCTTTGATTTTTTTTTTTTTAATCTACCTCCAAATGAATCAATATCTTCACCTATCCTTAAGTCCCTCATTTACTGCCTAGAGGAAGAAGTGTCTTTTTCTTGGAAGACTAAATGCCATCTGTGAAAGCTGTATCTGTCCTTCTTTTGCATCACAGTCTCCAGTAATCACACTTGATTAATTAGTGATTTATACTTTACTGTGTCTACTTCCGTGCCTTCCATACATTCTTTAAATTAAACAAGAAAAAAAAAACATGTAATTTGAATGTACCAGATTATATGTAACACATAGAAGTCAATAATAAAATCCATTTGTGAACCGACTGCTCAACCGAAGAACTAGGTCAATCCCAGTGTGGTTAAAGAGCTGTGAAGACCTCTCTGATTCCATATTCTTACCTTTTCCCAGCCCCTAAAGTAACTGCTATCCTGAACTTGTTTCCATCTTTTCTTTTTAAAATACCACAAATATGATTGTTTGATTTGAGTTTCATAATCATGTTTGCAGGCTTTTTAAAGCTTGCACATATGGTATTTTATTATAGAGGAAAATCTAATTTACAAATCTTTATACATTTCAAGGAAAGCATTTAAACATCATAAAAGATGTTTGAGCAGACATAAAAATAGACAGAAATATCTGAATAGGCAAATTCAAATTTATAACCAGAAAATAATTGTGAAGACTTATTTTTGGACTCTGTGGATATTGCTATATCATAGACAAATAAACATTTCTGTACACTAGTTTCTTTATTGTGTGCAGAAATGTTACCATGAGATTCACAGAGTACTCCTTGGAAGACTGACAGCTTGTTATTTGGTGGCTGTTTGGACCTTAGCAGTTCTTTATTGGGCTTCCTGTAATTGTTCGTTGGTCAAACTCTTGAGGCTCAGGATCCACAGTACCCCACATTTCTGGATTTCTTTTTCAATCATGGAATCATGGTGTTGTCAAAGGAAATAAAAAACAAAAGATGAGGTCATGATAACTGTCAAAAGAATTCATTTCTTCTTTGTCATTAGGAGTTGGAAGAATTTCTTATGACTTCAGTGTAGAATGTTAAATCTTGGAGACAGAACTGAGAGGAAGGTGTTAATGCTCAGAACTCATCTGTCTTTTTTCTTTTCTACTTACTGTTCTTTTTCTTAGATCCATTCATGTTGTTGCTTATAGCTATATTCATTCTTTTTTTTTTTTTTTTTTTTGAGGCAGTCTTGCTCTGTCACCCAGGCTGGAGTACAATGGCACGATCTCAGCTCACTGCAACCTCTGCCTCCTGGGTTTAAGCAGCTCTCCTGCCTCAGCCTCCCGAGTAGCTGGGGTTAGAGGCATCTGCCACCTCGCCGGGCTAATTTTTGTATTATTATTATTATTATTTTTTTTTGGTAGAGGCGGGACTTCACTGTGTTGGGCGGGCTGGTCTTGACCTCAAATAATCCACCCGTCTCGGCCTCCCAAAGCACTGGGATTACAGGCGTGAGCCACGACCCCCACCTAGTTCATTCTTCTCACTACTGTATAATGCTCCATTGCATGAGTTAGCCTAATTTATGTAACCATTTTCTACCAATGGACATTTGAGTATTTTTCACTTTTTTTGTTGTTATGAAGAATGGTTATACTTGGTACACAGGTACAAAAATTTTATAAAATTCAAAATCGCTCATTGAAGGGCATGCAAATGTTTAACTTTAAATGATAATGCCAAATTGTTTTCCAACAGGATTTTGCCATCTGAAATGCCTACCAGCGGTATATAAGAGCCACCACTGTTGCATGTTTTTTGCCATTATTTGGCACTATCAACATTCCTAGTTTTTACCATTCTAATGAATTTAAAAATGACATCTGTGTGGTTTGTATTTCTCTGATGGGCAGTGAGATTTGGCATTGTTTCATCTTTGTTGGCCTTAGAAATCTCCTTTTCTATATAATTACAGTTAAGCCTTTTGCCTAATGTGTTGTCTTTTTCTTATTTGTAAGTATTATATAGTAGTAAATACTAATCTTTAGTTTTTTGTTTTGCAAATTTATTCCAGTTTCTGGCGTATCTTTTCATTTTCTTTATGATGTCATGATAAACAGAAGTCTCAATTTCCATGTAGTCAAAATATTCACACTTTTTTTTTTCTTTTGAGACAGAGTCTCACTCTGTTGCCCAGGCTGGAGTGCAGTGGTGTGACCTCGGCTCACTGCAACCTCCACCTCCCGAGTTCAAGCCATTCTCCCTGCCTCAGCCTCCTGAGTAGCTGGGATTACATGTGCCCACCACCACGCCTGACTAATTTTTGTCTTTTTTTAGTAGAGACAGGGTTTTGCCATGTTGGCCAGGCTGGTCTTGAACTCCTGATCTCAGGTGATCCGCCTGCCTTGGCCTCCCAAAGTGCTGGGATTACAGGTGTGAATATTCACACTTTTCTTATTTGGTTAGTATGCCCCTGTCACTTAAGAAATCCTTGCATCCTGGGAGGACACAAAACAATAGTTTTCTGCTGTAATTTGTTCTAAAAGTTCTACTGTTTTCCTTTCATATTTATGTCATTGGTCCATCTTGAATTGGTTTTATATATGATGTGCAGTAGGGGTCCAGTGTCATTTTTTTTCCATATGGCTAATTCAAGGTTTATTTAAGTATCCCCCTTTCCTCGTGGATCTGCATTGCTACATCTCTTACATGGCTATGTCCTTACATGCGTCGGTCTGTTTTAGGGCTTCCTATTTTGTTTCATTTTTTTCCCCTTCATTAGTCTTATCAGACGTTTATTATTTATCTTAGTGTTTTCTAAGAAGTAGCTCTGACTTTGTCGATCCTTTCTGTTACCTTCTTTCTACTTCATTAGTTTCTGCTCTTTATTAACTCCTTTCTTTGGGTTTGTTCTGTTTTTCTCTTTCAGACTTACCAGATGACCTACTAACACATGAGTTTTCAACCTTTCCTTTCCTAGTATGTCTTTAAGGCTATAAATTTGCCTCTAAGTATAACTTTTCCCATACATTTTCATATGTGGTATTTTTGTTTCTCAGTTCTTAGTTTTGTTTTTTTTTTGTAATTTCCAACATGGTTTCTTTTGATTCATTAAACATTTAGAAGTGTTTTTAAATTCTATTCATATTTTTCAAGTTTATCTTTTGTTACTGATTTTTAACTTAATTGTATTACGGACAGAGACTTAGAACATTTTTTGAAATTTAGTGAGCTTTTCATTATATCTCAGTGTATGTTTTTTTGTATGTCACTCATGTCTCATGAGTACCTGAGAAGAATTTTTATTTTCTAATAGTTGGTTGTGAGGTTCTGTTGATGTTATTAAATCCTGCTTGTTCATTATTATTTTTTGTCTGCTTGACTTATGATTAATTGGGATGTGTTGAAATCATCCACAACAATGGCCGAGTTGTCAGTTTTTTCCTGTAGTTTTTACTGTATTTTGAGGCTTCCCACCCACCCCATGTAGATTGTGAGTTTTATTTTGTCTTGTTTGGATAGAGATTCTCGTTGTTGTTGTTGAGACGGAGTCTCGCTCTGTTGCCCAGACTAGTGGCTTGTTTTCATATAAATTTGATTTTTAAGATTATAGACTCAGACTTGGTTGGTCTTCGTCTTGGGTACTCCCAATGGCTTAAATTGGGGTACTTTCCTAAAACATGTATATATATATGCTTCTGCCGTATGTTAGGAGTTTCTACTGACTTGGGCCCTTGCTTAGTATGGGAATCTCAGCTCCTTCCTCTTGTAGCAGGCCCAGTGCTTTGTCTCTGGATCCCAGCGTTCCTGCAGCAGGCACATCCAGGGCAACATTCTAATGTTTATTTTTATTTTTGCTTACTACTCACCATTTTTTCTGTTATTTCAACTAACTTTAGGGTTTGTTTTAATGGGATGGTAATAGGCTTCATAATTTCCCTGTACTTTTTGAGAACTTCTTAGTTGATTTAAAAAGTAGTTTTAATATCTTGAAAATTATTAACTCTTATCTAACACGTGAATAAATTCCCTTTTTAAAAAATAGGTTTTAGCTGAATTTTGGGACATGGCCACTGCTTCACCAAGGTCTGATACTAGTAATAACCACAGTGGAAGGTTGCAGTTACAAGTAACTGGTAAGTTATTTTTATATTTAATATGGTGATTCCCTGATAAACTTTTCTTTTGAATACCTAATTCAGCAGACTTATTCCAGAAATATAATTTCTTTTAGATTCATACTATGGCGTATTTGTTGCAATAGGCCTCAAAGGTAGATGCCCTCCAAAAGTATGCTATTTATTCAGTAAATATTTATTGAACCTATGCTGGATGAAGAGAAGATACAGCCTCTGTAATGGTGGGAGAATTTGGGCTTTTGAAAAGTATCATTGAGTTGACCCTTAAATGATTGATAGGATGGAGCAGGATGCTAAAGGCCTTCTTACATACATTTAGTCATTTGTTCAATCATTGGGCAAATATTTAAGTGGGATTACACAGTGCTGTAGTTCCATGGTACTCATTACTGTAAGGTTAGTTGTTTCTGGGAGGTTTCAGTTAACAGAGCTAGGAAATGTTTATTGTAGAAAGCAAAAAATAAAAAATATTTTAACATCCTTAGTTCATGCTGATATTTCCAATTCATAATAATAACTGTAGTCTGTAAGTACCATTTTCTACTAAAAGGAAAAAAAATTAAATTAATTTGACTTTATATCTTTTTTTCTTTTCTTTTGAGATAGGGTCTTACTCTCTCTCCCTGGCTGGAGTACAGTGGCTCAAACATACCTCCCTGTAGTCTGAAACTAGTGGACTGAAGTGATCCTCATGCTTCAGCCTCCCAAGTAGCTGAGACTGCAGACGCTCAACACCTTCCCTGCCTAATTTAAAAAAAATTCTTTTAGACACAGGGTCTCACTATGTTGCCCACGCTAGTCTTGAACTCTTTGTTTCAAGCAATCATTTGCACCACCCTCCCAAATTGCTGGGATTACAGATGTGAGCCACAGTGCCTGACCTGTAACTCTCTTCTCTTAATCAAAAAATCTTCATTCAAAATGACATTATCATATTATCTGTTTTATCCTACCACACCAGTTCAAAATAACATGAAAATTACCAAAAACAGAGGAAGGAGGAGATGAAAAAAGGGGGAAAAAAAGGTAATTAAAAAAATTACCAAAAACAATAGGTCCACTCATTGCAGTTTAAGATTTTTTTGTGCGTTTTCCCCCTTTAGGATGTATAATCAAAATACCATGTTTTAAAGTACCTTTAGTAATTCTCTATTTGGTTATGTCACTAAATTGATAATTAGTTAAGTTCATTTTTTTTTCAGTGTTTTTTTTGTTTTGTTTTGTTTTTTTAATTTTGTTTTATAACCTTGTAAGACATTTACATAGTCCCAGAGTCAAAACCAAGGTACCTACAGAGAGGTCTGGCTACTTGGTCCCATTTTCCCACTTCTCTCCCTTGCCCTGTAGGTTCACATTTTTTATTAGCTTTGCTTTATCTTTCTGTTTCTTCTTTTTGAAAATATAAGCAGATATGTGTTCAGTATATGTATCTCATCTCTCCTCCTAATCCCCTAATTCTTACATACTTTTCTGTGCTTTGCTTTTTTTAACTTTATAGTATTCTGGACTTTGTTTCATGATAGAATATTCTTTTTTATTATTGCACCATACCTTGTTGAATAGATGTAAAAAAGCTAACTAATCTATTGCTGGACATTGGAGTTCCACTGTTTGCTATTACAAATAGTGCTGCAACAAATAACTTCATACAAAAGTTGTTTATTATTTCTGCTCATGTATCAATAGGATAGGATCCTAGATTGCTGGGTCAAAGGGTAAAAACACATGTAATTTTGCTAGGTATTGCCAAGTTCCTCTCCATGGGGCCTGTACCATTTTGTGTCTACACCAGCTGTACATGAGAGTGCCTGTTTTCCCAAAGCCTAACCAAAATCTATTGTCAAGCTTTGGGATTGTTCATAATTAGATACTAAAGTGGTATCTTAGTGTTATTTAAATAGCATTTCTCTCACTGTAAGTAAGGATGAACTATAAGGGATATTTGTATTTTGTTTTCTGTGAATAATGGGCATGTATTTTTGAAACAGTTCTCCTGATGAAGCTGATAGGTACTCCACTGAAGAACCACTTACATAATTCCTTTTACTTTTGTTCTGTATAAGAAACTTAGAGCCTTATTTTCACTACATTTTCAGTTCATTGTAACTTGCCTAGGACCAATGGACAGTACACCCGAAGTTTAACTTTCAAATTATCTTGATCTATGTGTAAGAGTTCTTAAAGTAAGAAAAACCTAGGCTGGGCATGGTGGCTTATGCTTGTAATCCCAGCACTTTGAGAGGCCAAGGCAGGTCGTTCACGTGAGGCCAGGAGTTTGTGACTGGCGTGGCCAATATGGTGAAACCCCATCTCTACTAAAAATACAAAAATTAGCCGGGCATGGTGGCACATGCATGTAATCCCAGCTGGTTGGGAGGCTGAGGCATGAGAATCACTTGAACACTGGAGGTGGAGGTTGCAGTGAGTGGAGATGACATCACTGCATTCCAGCCTGGGGGATAGAGTGAGGCTCTGTTTCTTTTCTTCAAAAAAAAAAAAAAAAAGAAAAGAAAGAAAAAAGAAAAACCTGATCTGGCTAATTTGAGCTGAAAAAGAACTTATTGAAAGGCTTTCAGGTGAATCAAATCTGGAGAACCAATTGGAAAATAGATGTGGACCAAGGGAGTCCAAGTAACCAAAACAATGCCACGACAGTATTTATAATTTTGAGCATCAGTTGCTGCTCTCCTTTGAAATACAGTGCTCCTCTTGGGAAATAATGATCATGGACCTGTGCTAAATGGTACCAGGTTTTAGTACCTTCTTTTCTTTTTGTCTTTGTCTTTTGTTTTGTTGATCTAATTTTTAAAATAAAAATCACCTTAAAATTCCCAGTCTTACTGATCTCACAATCACTTCTTAAATAAAGATTACGACTCCTGATTTGTCATTGAGGACACTGAGAATCAGAGGGATTAAATTAAGTGCCTTGGGTTAATAATGAGAAACTAACAGAGGTCTTAGGACTCCAAGTTGTTTCTCCTTTTATTAGATTACAATGACCTCTGTATTGATTTTTCTTTTTTTTTGAAATGGAGTCTTGCTCTATTGCCCAGGCTGGAGTGCAGTGGCGCGATCTTGGCTCACTGCAACCTCCCGCTCCTGGGTTCAAGTGATTCTCCTGCATCAGTCTCCCAAGTAGCTGAGATTACAGTTGCATGCCAACATTCCTGTCTAATTTTTTTTTGTATTTTTAGTAGAGACGGGGTTTCACCGTGTTGACCAGACTGGTCTCGAACTCCTGACCACAGGTGATCCGCCTGCCTTGGCCTCCCAGAGTGCTGGGATTACAGGCGTGAGCCACCACACCCAGGCTTTTCTTTTCTTTTTAAAAACAATAAGTAACCAGGTTAAGGCCCCTCTAATATTGCAGTCTGGCTGTTTATTGTCTGTAAACTGAGGTACTCTGCCCTAAGCCGAATTATTAAAATCTCCTAATTTATTTTTATTATTAGCATAGTTACTCTTATCCTCATTTCTATTCTTAACCCTTATCTGATTGGCAGCAACTTATAAGAATAAGAGCATTGATCATGGAACGCAGGGAAACTGATGGAAAAAATAAAACAGAAAACTACCTATTGTCATATGGTGATATACTGTAATGTACCAGGTACTTAAGGATAGTAGCATATAGAAGTGTATTATCTTCGATATTTTAGATTTTAGACTTTCAACAGGAAAGAGTCAGAAGCATAAAGTGTGCAAGATATATTAAAAGGATGAGATTGAAGAACAAATGGGATGTTATATTCATGTTTATAATTTTTTTTAGCTATTTTGTCTTCTAGAGCATTAATTTCATTTTTTAAAGTAAAAATGCCAAATCATATGCCACTTATTTTTGTATGAGTGGTGTGAATTATAGACTTCATTCTTTTCAAATGTTTCAACATTTATGGACTAATCTATCTTCCCATTGATTTGAAATGCCACTGTTACGCATTAGTATCTTGCTTGTTCTCTTTACTTCTCTTTTACATCACTGTCAAACCATTGTAATTATTTTCACTTTATGGTGCTTTTTAAAAGACTATTTTGATAAATTTCCTTTTATTACTTTGCATTTTAAAATATACCTTTACTGTTCTCAAATTTTCTTTGGCTTTTGTTTGAATATTTAAGTCTCCCCTCCTTTTCCTCTGCCCCCACCAAAAACACTCAAAACCAATCAGTTGGTGTTTTTATTTTAAAATAATGTATTAAATTGGAGCTAATTGAAATATTTCAGTGTTAAATTTTTCAAATCTAGGAATATATCATATCATTTTTCTTACGTCTTTGTTTCCATTGGTAAAGTTTTATTGTTCTCTTCATGTGACTCTTACGTATTAAGTTTATTACTAGATTTTTTGAAGAGACGTTATTGTGAGTGGGATTTTAAAGTTAACGCTCCCTACCCTCCCACACATGACTCATTTTCTGATAGTTTAAAAATACTTATATAACCTTAGGGTGGAGGACAGTCTGTGTATAACACCAAAGGAAATTCATTAAATGGGAAAAAAAATCTATATATTCTACTAACTAGAACAACTTTTTGAATTAATAAGATTGTTTTCTAGTTATTTAAAATCACAGTATTATATTTATATGTACATTTTTGCTAGCATATTTATAAATTCCTCATGAGATTAAAGATTATTATCTTTTCAAAATCTCTTTTCTTACCTTACCCTCTAGTATTGTTGAGTATTTTGCCAAGTAAGGGTATTCAGTGGACGTATTTTGGATGGATCTGCAATGAACTCAGAGAAGTTAATACTATATAGTCAGTAGTAATAGAGTAACAGCTACCATTGTTGGATGCCAGGCATTCATTGATGGTGATAGTCCTTTGCATGCCTTCACTCACCAATCCTAAGAATCAGGTACTGCTGTTCTTCTAATTTTTCAAGTAAGGACGGAGAAATTAATTGACTTACTATGGTCAGACTTTTAGTAAGTGGCACAGTTGAAAAATGAACCCAGATATATCTAACCCTCTGCTTTTAACACCATCATATACTGACTTTTCCTTCTTCCAGTCTTCTACTATATGGATAAGACTTACATATACTGAGGAAATATATGAGCACTTTTATTCAAAGAATCTTGGGGAGTTCTTGGGAAAGAGCAAGTCTGGGCCTTCTGTGTTAGTTCAGTGACACTGAACTTAGAGCAGTTTGGAACCGTGAAGGATGGAAATGAGTTTTGCTAAGACCCTGATAGTAGCAGTTCAGACATAACATTGAACACTCTTTAATTGCTATGTTGCCAGTACTTAAATATAGTATTTGTTTTACATCTTGCATTTATCACATTGTATTTCAGTGGTTTATTTGTGTGACTCTTTATTTAGATCATTATTCTCTCACAATAGAATGGAAGCTTACATAGCTTTGGTTGTTTTTATATCCTTAACATCAGTTGTGTATGACATGAAAGAGGCTTTTCCCTTCCTCGTCTCTGACCTAGGGTGTTCATAGGTAATTGGTTATAGAGGTGATCTTGATAAGTTGTGCTTACTGCCTGGTCATCAGTATTTTGCCCAGAAAGTAGATAGTCCCTGATTTCTTCATATGTCAGGTATGTTAGATTTAAAATTCACTTTCTGGAAGGGGTTATGATTAACTTTTATAATGACATTTTGATTTTTAAGTTTTTATTTGAAAATGCAAATACTGCTTCTTTTCGAAGCTAACTTTCCAGATAAAACATTAAAACATTTTTTTAATGCCACAGTTATGTAATTTCAGAAAGATAAGTTAATAGTACCTGGCAAGGGTGTTAATGGGCATGTTGAATCTGAAGACACTTTTCCCTTGATCTTTAGTGCAGTTGTTGGGTGAGGATGTGGAGAAATCAGTATATATTGTTGGTAGGAGTATAAAATGGTGCAGCCACTTTGGAAAATAGCCTGGCAGTTACTCAACAGAAGGTTATCATACGAGCCAGGAGTTCTACTCCAAAGCATATGCCCAAGAGAAATGAAAACTTACGTCCACACAAAAGCCTGCACACAAATGTTCATAGCAGCTTTATGCACAATAGCCACAAAGTGGAAGCAGTTCATACATTTATCAGTTGATGATAGATAAAATGTCATATACCCATATAATAGAATGTTACTTGGCAATAAAAGGCGTGGAGTACTGGTGCATGTTACAATATGGATGAACCTCAAAAATGTAATGCTGAGTAAAAGAAACCAGTCACAAAAAACCCGACATTATATGATTCCATCTATATGAAATGTCCAGAATAGGCAAATTTAAAGAGACAGATAGTAGGTTACTGGCTGCCTAGGGATGGGGGTAGGGAGAGGGTTGATTGGGAGGAGAAAGAAGGGGGTGACTGCTTAATGGTATGGAGTTTGTTTTTGTGGTAACAAAAATGTTTTAAAATTGATTGTGGTGATGGTTGTGCATTCTGAATATAGTGCGACCATTGAATTGTACAGTTTAAGTGGGTGAATTATATGGTATGTGAATTATAGCTCGATAAAACTGTTTTGGAAACATTCAAATGGCTCTCAGGCATTATCAATAGCCCTTTTGTATTGTTCCTTCATTCTGCCAATGAGAAGGGTTCTAGTTGCACAAGAATCACAATTCCATTCTTACTGATTGATTAGTGCGCAGTACTACTTTTTGGCAGCACATACTCACTAGTGAATTATTTGTCTGTTAGTTTCTAGTGCCAAACTTAAAAGAAAAAAGAACTGGTTCGCAACAGCAATATATACAGAAGTAGCTGTAGATGGAGAAATTACGAAAACAGCAAAATCCAGTAGTTCTTCTAATCCAAAATGGGATGAACAGCTAACTGTGTAAGTACCTTGTATAAAGGATGGAAAATCTTCACAAGAGAGTAAGTTTTTTGGAATATGTTTTTTATTTTGTAAAATGACTTCAAAGTAATGAGTGTTTTTTTAAAGTGTGGATCGACAATTTAAAGTATGGAGAAATTTTTGATTAAATTATTTTTCAGCAGTGGATGCATAATAATGCTTGCTTTTGCTTTATAAACCAAATTGTTTCCATATAGACATTTTCTCTGACTGTTCTGATACAGAAGTAAATAGGACTGCATATTAGTCATTCTTAATTTTGGCATTTCAAAATAATAATGGCATAAATTTGTGTATAGTAAAAGTATTATGTAAGTCTTTAGACATTTGTTCAAATAGAAACAGTGTTACTGTGAACTCTCAGTAAGACTCTTGTGTTGGTGTTTTGGCTTGCTAATTCCAAAAATCCTCATCTAGTTATTAAAGTCCTAATGTATTTGAAAGTAAAATATTTTTATTTATGATTCAAGTAGTTTCCTGTTTCATACAATATTTCTTCTCAAATAAATGGAATTCATGGTCTTTAAAACATTACTGAAATAAATGGTTTAATAGGAATTGTTACTTATTAATAGAATGACGATGTCTGCTCCTGTGTTTTTGTTATAATTTTACCCTTCCAGAAATGTTACACCACAGACTACATTGGAATTTCGAGTTTGGAGCCGTCACGCTTTAAAAGCAGATGCTTTATTAGGAAAAGCAACGATAGATTTGAAAGAAGCTCTGTTGATACACAATAGAAAATGTAAGTTTTTTGTTCTGACCTTTATTTCCTTATAAATTTATTTTAGACACTTTGAACATATCCCGAAGCCTAAAAGCAAAAACATAGTTTTGTATTCATAAAGAACTTCAGTTATGGCTTGTGATTGATTAACTTTGTGGCATTTTATGAAATAGGAAATATTTACCATGGCCTTTCTCCAGTCTGCACGTTTACAAGGTGATCTAAGTCATCCACAAGTACCCTATTATCAGTGACTATCAGTCATTTATTATCTGCTTCTTATTATATACTTTAAAACTTGAGAAAATTATCATTACATGACCCTACTCTATTTCGTCACTTGACTAATAACAATTTTATTTTGGCTAAAATAAATTGTAACTCTTAAGTTTTCTTGTATTATTATATAATTAGTTTATTGTAAAAACTAAGAAGATAGAAAATTATAGAGTAATATAAAAATTTTCTATAATTTTACTATCCAAGGATAACCAAGCTTAATAATTTGGTCGCTGCCCTTTTTCATAGACACAAACACATATTTCTTTTCTTCTTTGCATCTACTAGTTTATCCTTTGCTTTCTAGAAATTTAACAATATACCAGAAATATTATGTGTCCATGAAAGTTTTTCTAGACTGGGATTTTTAAGGTAGTTTAGACTTTAATCATTTGTAAACCTCCTATCATTATATGCAAAAATATGGGGTTATATACATATATGTGTAATTCTGGGGAGAGGGTTCATAGCTTTTATCAGATTCTCAAAATGCGTGATCCTCTGAATGTTAAAAACCAGGGTTCTGGCTGGGGGCAGTGGCTCACTCCTGTAATCCCAGTACTTTGGGAGGCCAGGGTGGGCAGATCACTTGAGGTCAGGAGTTCGAGACCAGTCTGGCCAACATGGCGAAACCTCGTCTCTATTAAAAATACAAAAATTAGCTGAGTGTGATGGCATGTGCCTGTAGTCCCAGCTACTTGGGAGACTGAGGCAGGAGAATCACTTGAACCCGGGAGGTGGAGGTTGCAGTGAGTCGAGATTGCACCACTGCACTCCCAGCCTGGGCGACAGGGTGAGACTCCATCTCAGAAAAACCCACAAAAAACCAGGGTTCTAGTTTATGATTTTTAAGTACCATAAAATAATTTCTCACACCACAATTTATTTAGTTTCCTGTTGTCTGACACTTAAGTAGCTTGTAACAGTTCACTAAAAATTCGCTCTTGCTCAAATCTGTAAATATTTTTGCTCTTCTTACTTCCTTAGAGATTTTCTTATTAATTCCTAAAAGTAGGTTTGCTGAATGAAGTAAGGGATGAAATGCTAATGATGAAAATAGCAAGTTAATCTTTAAAAAAGTTCTTTCTGCAAATCCACATGCAACTTAAAGATCTGTTTTGATCTAGTGTTTGGAAATAAAGAGTTATGAGCTAAGAAAATATAATGTGATTATGGCATATAATTAGAACTAGTAATTAGTAGTTAGTATAAACCATAATAATTTTTATATATTCGGCTTAAAACATTTTTTTTTTCTCTTAAAGCATTGTAAGTTTGATTCTCTGCTGTGCCATGGCTTTTTTTTTTTCTTTTTCTCAATGAGTCATGCAATTCATCTTGATTCAGAAATAAGTAATAGGTTATTTAAGTATACAGTACCTTGCCTGGATTATTACTATTATTTAACCATATTCCCATTGTTGGACATCTAGATTGTTTTCAATTCTGTTATGTTAGACTCTACTGAACCTCCATGTAAAGATAACTATCCACTTATCTGCCAAATGATCTTCTAGGTAGGTTGTGATGTCATTACACTTCGAAATGAAGCCCTCACAAATTGTTAAAACTAAAAATTACCTTGGCTGTGTGCAGTGGCTCACGCCTGTAATCCCACCACTTTGGGTGGCTGAGGCAGGCGGATCAGCTGAGGTCAGGAGTTCGAGACCAGCCTGGCCAACGTGGTGAAACCCCGTCTCTACTAAAAATACAAAAATTAGCTGGGCATGGTGGCGCATGCCTGTAATCCCAGCTACTGAGGGGGCCAAGACAGGAGAATTACTTGAACCGGGAGACGGAGGCTGCAGTGAGCTGAGATTGTGCCGCTGCCTTCCAGCCTGGGCAGCAGCGTGAGACTCCGTCTCAAAAAATAACTAACTAACTAAATACAAATTATGATTTAATTGAGTAGGATATGCTCAGGAAAAATAAAATTTAATAAACATACAGTGAGTAGATGGCTTCAGAAATTGTCGTAGCATCCTGCACACCTAAGAAGTCAGTAAATTAGTTTGCAAGGGCTGCCGTAGCAAAATACCACAGACTGGGTGTCTTAAACAATGGAAATTGATTTTCTCACATATCCGGAGGCTGGAAGTCTGTGATTAAGGTATCAGTGGAGTTGGTTTCTTGTGAGGCCTCTCTTGGCTAGGAGATGGGCATCTTTTCCCTGTATCTTCACGTGGTCTTTCCTCTGTATATGTGTCTGTGTCCAAATTTCCTCTTATCAGGACACCAGTCATTGGATTAGGGCCTACCCTAATGACGTTATTTTAACTTAATTACCTCTTCAAAAATCTAGTCTCTAAAAACGTCACATTTTGAGGTACTGGGGAGTAAAACTTTAACATACTAATTTGGTGGGGGACACAAATCAGCCTCAAAAGGTAAATAAATTTATTTGGAGAATTAATCTCATGATAGTATCATAATCCTTTTATGATAGAAGACATTTATGGGTATTAGTTTTAGTCATTTATAGACAAATGAGTAACTAAAATAATTTAAAGTAAAATTAGATTTTAATCTAAGTGAGTTGTTCAAGAGTATACACATAACTTTGGGTTGTGATTAAAATATAAGTTTTCTGATTCTTAGCTGCCTAATTTTGATTAGAAGTAATATAAAATTAATAAGGTTCAAGACAGCCTTGAAGCAATTTATAAATACTTTTATAAATGATAGCATTCTTGGTTGCCTTTTTTTCAGTCTCTTGGTTTAGCACTTGGACTCTGTGTTTTAGTTGGGTATCAGTTGAATGAACTCTAGTTAAATTTTGGGGTTATTGTATATTTACCTTTAAAAAGAAGTAAACAGGCTAGGGGTGGTGGCTCACGCCTGTAATCCCAGCACTTTGGGAGGCTGAGGCAGGTGAATCACCTGAGCTCAGAAGTTTGAGACCAGCCTGGGCAACATGGTGAAACCCCATCTCTACCAAAGATACAAAAAATTAGCTGGGCTCTATCAAAGATACAAAAAATTAGCTGGGCACGTGCCTGTAGTCCCAACTACTTGGGAGGCTGAGGTGGGAGGATCGCTTGGGCCTGGGAGGTGGGGGTTGCAGTGAGCCAAGATTACACCACTGCATTCAACTCTGAATGAGAGAGTAAGACACTGTCTCCAAAATAAATAAATAAATAAATAAACAAACAACTGCTAAGAACAAAATAGGTAACCCAAGAAAAACGTGACATCCTAGCGATGAATAAAAATATTCAATACTAAAAACACTTTTTGTTCCTATCCTTAAACTCTGATTTGAGGGGCAAGGTTATTGATAGAGATATTATGTTTCTGAGGTGTGCTCTATACAGAAAATGTTTGATAGTCAACACCTTGAATAGAATTGTATATATTTGTGTAGAAGGCTCCAGTGGAGGGATGTTCTGCAGTATGTCTGTGTTCCTCGTCTATTTGCAGAGGATAGATTTTTAAGGGATGAAGTGAAAGAGGAATCTCCTGAGAGGAAAGAAAGTAGGCTGAGTTTTTAGGTATTGAGGCAGTGAAAGAAGAGAACAGCGAAAGACAATCCAGCTGTTCAGGAAGAACCCTGGATCTAGCATGCATGAAAACTTCCAGTATGATTTCTGGCAAGACATTTTTTAAAAAAGTTTATGGTGTGAATGAATGGCAGACAGGATTAAAGTCCTTGAAGGCAGATTACAATATGGAGCAGGTGACTGTTACCAGAAGTATATGTGGGGGCTCTCAAGAGTAGTTTTAAAGGATGAAAGAACATGGTTTGGTTATAGTGGGAAAGTTATTGTAGGAATCCGAGGTAACATTTGTAACAACTGTAGACCACAAACAAAATGGAATTATTGAACAACTTGAATGCAGACACTGTCTTATTCACTTGTGTTTTTTTCAGTGCTTCCCACAGTCCACAGCCAAAGATTTTTTAAAAATGTTAACAGAGAAACTGGCTTATTCAAGTAAAATCTTACCATGGAATCTTATTCTATATAAAAATTTTACTGTATGTAAAACATAAAGCAGTATTGAACAATACAGTCATGTACATGCTCACATGTCCTTACTCTTGTTATCCACAGCAATTCCTGAGTTAATTTCTGGGGGTACCCTGCTCCTGAAACCAGTTTGAAAATCACTTTTCTATAAGATCAAGTTCAACTCCTGTTTTTAGTGCCTTACAGAGTCTTAGTTCAGTTTGTCTAATTTCCTGCCTACACGTTCATACCCTGACTACTGTGTTCAGCTAGTCTTCTCATTATCTTCTGAGTATGCTTTGCTGGGTCTCCTATACTGAAAGCAGCCTATCACTAATCATGTCCTTGGTATTTTCAATAATTATACATTTGTTTAGTGGGTTTTTAATTTCATTCTTTAACATAGATGGAATTATGGAGAGTATATAAAAAACTATATCTAAGGTAGCTACTAAGGAGGCTGAGGCAAGAGGACCTCTTGAGGCCCAGAGTTGAAGGCTGCAGTGAACTATCATTGTGACTGTGAACAGCTGCTCTACCCTAGCCTGAGTACACATTTTATCATTTTATGTTCCACTCATATAGCAGGCTATTCTGTCCCTTCCTTTCCTCCTCGTTCTTTGTGTGTGTGTGTGTTGGGGGGGTGGTCTTGACAATGATGCAGGCCCTGTGGTATATACTCAATTATTTTTGTCTAAGTGCTATTAGAATGTAACTTTTACTTAACTATCCTTACCTTTCAACATAAATGTACTTAAGCTTGCCTAAAATTATTTTTGCAATGGGTTGGAGGTACAATGAATAATTCCACAAATGAAAACATAAACTAATTGTAATGACTATAACTGAAGAAACTTTGGGTATCATTCAGATGTAGGGATTCAATTTTTTCTGTACTGTCCTACTGCATTTGTGCTGCTATAACAAAATACCTGACACTGGGTAATTTCTAGAGAACATAAATACGTTTATCACAGTTCTAGAATCTGGAAGTCCAAGATAAAGATCAAGATGCCAGGTTCGAGTTTGGAGAGGATCCAGTTCCTGTTTCCAAGATGGCACCTTGTTGCTGCATCCTCTGATGGGGATGAACACTATGTCCTCACATGGCAAAAGGGACAGAAAAGGGCACACCCACTCCCTCAAGTCCTTTTATAAAGGCCCTAATTCCATCCATGAGAGCTGTGCCCTTGTGATTTAATCCCTTCCTAAAGACCCTAATTTTTAATACTATCACAGTAGTGATTAAGTTTCAACATATGAATTTTGTGGGGTGCCATCAGACCGAAGCAGAAGTGGTCCAACTTTTTGTTAAGCTAAATTATTTTTATTAGTTGCCATATATATCTTTTTTTTTTTTTTTTTTTTTTTTTTTGAGACGGAGTCTGGCTCTGTCGCCCAGACTGGAGTGCAGTGGCCGGATCTCAGCTCCCTGCAAGCTCCGCCTCCGAGGTTTACGCCATTCTCCTGCCTCAGCTTCCCGAGTAGCTGGGACTACAGGCGCCCGCCACCTCGCCTGACTACTTTTTTTTTTTTGTATTTTTTAGTAGAGACGGGGTTTCACCGTGTTAGCCAGGATGGTTTCGATCTGCTGACCTCATGATCCACCCGTCTCGGCCTCCCAAAGTGCTAGGATTACAGGCTTGAGCCACTGCGCCCGGCCGCCATATATATCTTAAATGACCTTTATTTTCACATTCTTTCATTAGCAATGGTCCTGTGTATTAGGCATTTATCTTTTATTGGAAAGATATTTATATTAGAACCACTTAAAGGGTAAAATACCAAGAATCTTGTGAAAAAGGTAGAAGGGAGTACCAAAATAGCCTGTGAATAACAACAGAGATTCTACTTTGTATTACCACTTGTCTTGACCATAACCTTGATTTCTAATCTTTTAAAATATATACTTTTGTAATCCCAGTACCATTGAATTTTACTGACACATTCTCATATGAATTTTACTGACACATTCTCATATATATATATATATATATATATATATATATATATATATTTTTTTTTTTTCCCTTGAGACAGGATCTCACTCTGTCACTCAGGCTGGAGTGCAGGGGTGCAGTCTCAGCTCACTGCAGCCTTTGCCTCCTGGGTTCAAGCAATTCTCCCACCTCAGCCTCCTCAGTAACTGGGATTACAGACGTGCGCTACCATGGACCACCATGTTCGACTCATTTTTGTATTTTTTGGTAGAAACGGGGTTTCACCATGTTGGCCAGGCTGGTCTCGAACTCCTGACCTCAAGTGATCTGCCTGCCTCAGCCTCTGAAAGTGCTAGGATTATAGGCACGACCCACCACAACCTAGCTGGTGTTTTATATTTTTATATAATTTTCTTCCGTCTTCATAATGAAAAGTTAGCTTCATTTAAGCACTGTTCAGTAAGGGCTGCTGTCCAATAGAACCTCTGCAGTGATGGTTATGTTCTGTATCTCTGCTATCCAATATGGTAGCCTTTAGTCATGTATGGCAGTTGAGCATTTGTAATGTGGCATGTAGAACTAAAGGCTTTAATTTTAAACTTGATTTATTTTAATTAAATTTACATTTAAATAGCCATATGTGGCCACTGGCTACTGTATTGGTCAGTGCAGTATCAGACTCTTTTGTGTTTGAATTGCAAAATCAGAATTTATCTCTGCCATTTTTTTTTTAATAGCTTTGCTTTCCTTCCTACTTACTTTTATATTTCTCTTAGGTAGAGTTTTAATTTTATCACTAGATATCAGGTTGTCTTTTTTTTTCTTTTCTGAATGTTGCCCAGGCCAGTGACTGTTCACAGGTGCTATCCTAGTGTACTGTAGCCTCCAACTCCTGGACTCAAGCGATCCTCCCACCACAGTCTTCTGATGCCACTACACTTGGCTAGGTTGTCTTTTTTGTAAGGATCAATTCTGGAAGCTCCTTGAGTATTTTCTTAATTGTTAGTTTGAAATCTGTGTTTGTTTTCTCCTTCATTATGATTTGCTGCCATTTGTCTTTTGTGTTTCCCCTGGCACACTTACTAATATAATCTAATCATATTGCCTTATTGCCTTTTCTTCCCCCTAGGTATTTCACTGTGTCATCTGTTTGGTCTGTGTTCTGGTTTTGATTGATACTGTTTGTCATTCCTTTATTTCTTGCTTACAATGTTGTTTTGAAATTTTCATGTTTTCCATTGTATTTTTAGTCTTCAAAATGTCATTTCTTTTATAATAGTTCTTAATAATTTTATTTAAACATCTTGGTAGATTATATTAACCAATAATTCTTATTTTATCTGCCTAAGATTTTAAAAGTTTTTCGTAGAACATAAGGATTTATTCTTTTGACTTCTGCAGTCTTTTAAGTCAGACCTGAGTTGCTTTTTAATTTTATATTCCCATTTGCTAACAGCCAGTAGAATTCTCTTCTTATTTATGATTTTTTTAAAATAAAAATGCCTTTGTTGTTTTGATATGTTTGGTTCAAAGCTCCCTATCTTCCAAGAAGTTGCATATTTTACCTCAGATATGCTTTGATAACTTGCTTAAAGTTAGAAACCCTTAAAATTAATTGTATTTTTTACTTTCTTAGATCTGGGACTTTTCTTCATTAAATAAACATTTATTGAGTTTTAGGAAGAAACATATAAAACATAGAAAGAATATGTGGTTCTGACCACTCCCCCATTCTACCATAGTAGGAACCCAACAGTCTACCATATCAAAATAGATTTTGCAGTTGTTGAGGTCATTTGTTCCTTTTCAGATTTATGAGGCTAATTTCTTCCTTTGTTCAAGGCTCCCTATCGTTTTCTCTTATATTTCATGGTTTTTCATCTGTCTTTTCTGATATATTTGGGGTAATGGTGGGGGAGCGATTTATATGAATAGGCATTTTTTTCTATTTTTGAAGTTTTTTTTTAAATTTCTTCACCCTTGATGGCATGTGTTATTACAACCATTTGTAACCTTAAATAAAACCCAAGACTCACCTCACATAAATTATTTGTATTGTTTTCCTCAGAATCCAACTCACTGCGGCTTATTAGGGAGATTGTTCCACTTCTTCACATTTAAGCCCTAGTGAGCTTTCACTGCTTAACCTTCATCTGTTTTGTATAAGTTCCAAAGCTTTTGCTCCTTTAATCCTCTAATACATTGTCTCAGAATGTTTGTGGATTTAAGCCATCATTTGTGCCTCAGTTAACCTTCAGTTCTGTGTTCAGGTCACTTGAACAACATTCCAAAGTATGGAAATTATTTATTTGGCTCTGCAGAGATGTGTGGTATTTTTAACTTTCTTTCCTTCATGTTACCAGTGTGAAATACTGATATCTGAGGTATGTTTCACTTACTCAGCCTCACTATTGCTTAAAGTACATAGGAAAAAAAAAAAATCCCTCTATTGTCACAGATAAACAAAGCTGGGACACTGTTTACAGTGGTTAGGACATACTTTAATCAGTAATATGTTTTTGCAATAAGGAAGAGATTCCAGCATGAACCAAACCCAATTTTGATTTGTGTAGAGGTTACTGGGTCTTTTAAAAGGAGAATGAAGGAGTGGGGGCGAGGGGTTCAATGGAGGCTCAGTAGAGTCAGGAAAATGAAAAATTACAAAAGCTCGGTCAGTGTAAATGCAATTAGGCCCTTGTGTTTGGTAGCTGGCAAGTAACAAAGTCAGGATTCTGTCCTCCCACAGAGACAGGGAGACAAAAGCCCTATCCTTCCCGATGATTGCATTTTAAAGGAATGTCTTTCAGGCCCTTGAGAAAGACACTCACATATTATAGGAGACAGAGGAAGGATTTACCATTGTAAGCCCTTTTTAGTAAAAGCTCTAAGAAAGAGGAATCGGGGGCCTATCATCAGGTGTTGGCTACAACAGGCAGTAAATTCTTTTGGCAGCCTTAAGTTTTCTCAGGCAGGCGCTTTAAGGGGAGTTAGGGTTATCCCTAAGAGCCTTGAACTGTTAGAAACTATGGTAGTGCTTGCTGAAGTCTTTCCGTGTGTGTGCGATGGTGGTCCAAGTGGTGCTTGTGGTAGTGAAGTTGCCGATGAAATAATTTGGGCTGAGTTTGCAGTTTTTCTAGGTCAAGATTGAGGCCTAGTCAAGAAGGTTCTGAGGACCCTGACTAGAGTTTGGTTAAAGAGAGAATCTTTGTCACTATACCCATAGGTGAAAACCGTAGGAATAGTATAGCTAACATACACATTAGAGTATATTCAGAGCTTCACTTTGTGTTTCAATTTTGAGGCTGAGAGAACCACTTTAAATATTCCAGAGAGGAGTGAGATGGCTGCCATTCAAATACTGGTAATTAGACTGAGGTTTTTTATTTATTTATTTTTTATGGTGTTAATAGAACCAAGAACTTAGTTTTTGTCAGGGAAAGCATTTTGAAATCCATTAAGGTCATTTCAAAGTAAATTATGTCCAAAATGATTTATAATGAATAATTCTCTCTTTATATTGAATGGTGGGGAAATACAGCAGAGAAATGTGTCATTTGTGGTACTGGACAGAGCATAATCAAACTGGATTTTATTTTATAATTTTCTTTAGCCTTATTAACTGAGTGAATTTGCTTATTTAGTTTATACTAAGACAAATTTTGTTTTATAAATTCACTTACTATCAACACAAACTCAGACATTTTGAAGTCAAAGCTTTGAATAAACAGTATTTTCACATTCAGTGATATAAGTGCCTCTTTATTCTTTAGAAATTTTTTTTGTATTGAAATTACTGGGAGGTAAAAGGGAATGCAAAGTTGTCAGGAAGTTCAGCTGCCTTCCTGAAAAGTTCTGCTAATTTATATACACAATGTAGCATATGGCAGTGCCCATTTGTAAATATTTGCCACATTAATTGGTAAAAAAGATGAGTTTTATTATCAAAGCATTTCTTTGATTATTAATAAGGTCAGATGTTTATTAATCATTCATACTTCATCATTTATGATTGTCTCATGCTCTGTACATTTTTTTATTGGTTTGTTTAGTTTTTTTCTCACTGATTCATAAGAGCTCTTATTTTTTTTCTCTCAGTTAATCATTAGTCTTTTTATTTTTTAATTTGTATTTATTTATTTTTTTTGAGACAGGGTCTCACTCTGTCGCCCAGGCTGGAGTGCAGTGGCACGATCTCGGCTCACTGCAACCTCTGCCTCCTGGGTTCTAGCCATTCTCCTTGCCTCAACCTCCCCTCAAGGCTCTTAGGGATAACCTTAGCTACTTAACTTTGTGAGTAGCTGGGACTGCAGGCACGTGCCACCATGCCTGACTAATTTTTGTATTTTTAGTTGAGGCAGGGTTTCTCTGGGTTGGCTAGGCTGATCTCAAACTCCTGGCCTCAAGTGATCCACCCACCTCAGCCTCCCAAAGTGCTAGGATTACAGATTTATTATAAATAAATAAATAAATAAATAAATAAATTCTGAAATTTTTTGTTACATGGTAGGAAGTGGGAGCTTAACTTTGTGAGTTGTTGAACATTGACTCATAGCATGATATAATGAAAAGACTTAGGAATTAGAAAACTTTGCTATTATTGGGACTGTCACTTACAAGCTATGTAACCTTATGTATTCATTTTGTTTCTAAAAATTTGGTTTTTCTCATACTTACGAGTACGTTGGCCAGCCTCTAAAATGGCCTCCAAGCATTCATACCTTCTGGTGTTCCAACACCCTTCTGTAGTCCCCCTCCCACACTGTGTCACAGATGATCTGTGTGATCACTAGATTGTGGCAGAAGTGATGGTGTATGACCTCTGAGACTTAGTCATATAGGCATTTTAGCTTTTGCCTTGTTCTCTTGAAGTACTCACCATGGGAAATCAGCAACCATTGGGAAGACTCTCACAAAGCCCTGTGGAGGGACACTGAGGTCTCCTCTCAGCAGCCAGCACCCCCACCTGCCAGATGTGTGTGTGCCCCTCTTGAGTTCTTGGCAATAATGAGTGATTATTGTTATTTTTAGCCAGTAAGTTTTAGGATAATTTGTTACTCAGCAATAGATAATACATTGAGCAGTTTTTAAAAACTGCTTCAGAATGTGGCTCTGAGCTAAATAGAAATCTGTGAAACACATTTTCAACAAATCCATGATTTATAGAACAAATTACCTACTTATATACCTGCCTCCTCAGAGACTCAAGTTGTTCTGTCTCAAATTGCTAGGAGGTACGAAAAAAATCAGCTTCTGCCTTGTAAGAGTAAGTTCCCCTAGGACAGGACTACCTTAATCACTTAGTTTAAATGTTTCTTAAGCACTTACCTTCTCTCAGCTGCTGAGGATACATCACTGAATTAGTTGGACAAGATCTCTCTGCTCTGCTGGAGATTTCAGTTTGTTTGGGGAGGTCGACTGAAAAACAGAAACATTCTTTTTGTGGTAAGTGCATTGAAGGAAATGAGCAAAGCAGTGGTAAGGAGATCTCCTTTAGGCTAGTCAGGGTTTGTCCTGCTTCTTCCCCAGCTACAGTGCCTGGCACACTGCAGGCACTCAAATATTGAATGGATAAATATGTCTGAGTTGGTTTGTTTATACTATGACAGAATAATATCTTTTTCCCTCTGACACACACATGTACATGGGAATTATTTATGTGATTGTCCTTCCAGTTTTATGATCCAAAATGTTATAACTCAATCTTCCATGTTCAGAATTGTGAAATAATATATACTGTAAACACCCTCCCACTGCAGAATGCCTAGGTACTGGATTGAACAAATCTTTGTGGCATTGATGATTTTGCAAAAAGGTAGAGGACTGCTCTTCTTTAAAAAAAAAAAAAGCCAGGAGATGAGGGGATTGGGGTAAAGAAAACCTCATGAACCAGAATTAGAATAGTCTGCCATACCAATAGCAGATTTAATGATGCTGAGCTTTTGGCTAATAGCCAGAGATAAGGGAGCTGAACTTGAACTCCTCTAGTCTACACTCTTGGGTGTACAATGAAACCACTGTAAAATTAGGGCATATCATCAAACCACTGGTAAAAATTAGCTTAAAATTAGTTTAAGCTAACGTCAGATAATAAACGTAAGGGAATAAGCCACCATAAGCAGAGGTTTTCCGTAAAGAGACAGATTGTAAACATTTGAGCATGTAGGCCATATGTGGTTTCTGTTACACCAATTAACTTGCCATTTTAACGTGAAAGCAGCCATAGAAAATATGTAAATGAATGAGTGTGACTGTGTTCAAATAAAACTTTATTTATGAAAAATAGGTAATGGGCCAGATTTTTGAGGAGATATTTTAAGAGAGAATGGCTGCAAGTTTTTGAACACTAATGAAAAACATGAGTCCACAGATTCATACTGTCCCAAACAAGAGAGCAAAGAGAAAGTCATGCCTAGTGACCAGGCCACTAGGTGACCAGGTCAGGATCAAACCCTGACCAGCCTAAAGGAGACCTCCTTACCACTGCTTTGCTCATTTCCTTCAATGCACTTACCACTAAAAGAATGTTTTTGTTTTTTGGTCTACCTCCCCATATCATAGTGAAATGCATAATACCAAAGACAAATAAATTTAAAAAGCAGCTGTAGAGAAAAACTGGGTATTTGCAAAGATTTATGAATTAGAATTGCAGAATTAGTAATAGGAGAAGATAGTGGAAAAATATCTTCAAAGAGTTGAGAGGAGATCATTACCAATATAAAATTATATGTCCAACAAGTCTGTCTTTTGAGGATGAGAATGCAGACATTTACAGATAAATAAAAATGAAAGAACTTACCAAGAAACACACACTAAAGAGATTTTAAAAGGCTGTTCTTTAGGAATCTGGTCAAACAGCTTCATATTTTAAGGAGAAACCAAATCACCAAATTCCAGACACTTGAAATCATGGGAGATGACAAGAATGCAATTGTATGTCAGTCAATATAGTTTTCTTCAGATATTGATTATTAGAGAAAGCTGAAATTTGTGCTTTTGTAGTTTTCTTTTTTTTTTTTTTTGAGAAGGAGTCTTGCTCTGTCGCCCAGGCTAGAGTGCATGGCGCGATCTGGGCTCACTGCAGCCTCTGCCTCCCAGATTCAAGCAATTCTGCCTCAGCCTCCCAAGTAGCTGGGACTACAGGTGCCTGCCACCCAGCTAATTTTTTTGTATTTTTAATAGAGACGGAGTTTCACCATGTTGGCCAGGATGGTCTTGATCTCCTGACTTTGTGATCTACCCGCCTCGGCCTCCCAAAGTGCTGGGATTACAGGCGTGAGCCACTGTGCCTGGCTGCTTTTATAGTTTTTTTGTGTGTGTGCTTTTGTATTTCCTTTAGTTTTTCTAGTTGTTTAATTGGTCTTTTTTTTGTTTGGTTTTTTTTGGGGGTGATGTAAAGTAGAATTGAGGTCTGTGATGCTACAAATGGTTGGGGTATTCTATAAGGTCTTCTTTTATTACATGGTTTAAACTTTTTTTTTGCAAACAATTTCTTTTTCTTTCCTTCTTTCTTTTTTGAGACAGGGCCTCACTCTGTTACTCCCACTAGAGTGCAATAGTGCATTCATCATTTGCTGCAGCCTTGAACTCCTGGGCTTACAGGATCCTCTCATCTCAGCCTCCTGAGTAGCTGGGAATACAGGCACATGCCACTGCACCTGGCTAGTTTTTAATTTAAAAAATAAAATAGAGACAGGGTCTTGCTATGCTGGCCAGGTTGGTCTTGAACTCCTGGGCTTAAGTGATCCGCCTACCTCACCTCCCAAAATGCTAGGATTAGAGGCGTGAGCCACCATGCCTGGCCTTAATTTTTAAATTTTTTATAGAGACTAGATCTCACTGTGTTGCTGGTATCAAACTCCTAACTCAAGGGATCCTCCTGTGTCAGCCTCCCAAAGTGCTGGGGTTACAAGTGTGAGCCACCAGGCCTAACCACAAAGAATTTCTGTCCAGTGATTAGTAGTTCTAGATTTTTGTCTTGTCTTTTCTGTACATAGATAACTGTGAACATATTTATTCTGGGCATCTGGTAAATGGAGATCCTCCCCTCCCCACCCAAATTTGTTAAATATAGGAAAGATCAAATATAGGAAAGATCAAAGTTAAGGACTTCATCTAAAACGTGAAATGTTCCGTGATTGCAAAAACTGCAGAAAGCCACTGAAGATCAGATTGAAGTATTTGGCCTCAGTTTAAATAATAAAGTGATCACTGATAACTTTCTCTTTTAGTTTTTATTTTTAAATTGTAAATTGACAAATTGTAGTTGTATATATTTATGGGATACGGAGTGATGTCATGATCAATTAATACAATGTGGAATAATTAAACCAAGCGTATTAACATATCTGTCACCTCAAATACTTTTTTTTTTTTTGTGATGAGAACATTTGGAATTTACTGTTAGCAATTTTGAATGTACCACACATTATTTACTGTGTAAATCACACTGTACAATATCTCAAAGAAACAAAAATTCCTTCTAACTGAAGCTGTATTCTTTTACCTTCGTCTCTCCTTTTCTCTAAGCCCCTTCTAATAACTATTAATATATAGTTTAATATATAGAAGTCTAATATATCACTTAATACATAGTCTAAATATATAGTCTAACAGAAATTGAAGCAAAATGACCTTGAATTTAAGAAAGAACTAGTTGTTCTAATAATGGGAAGGACGTATTTATCCTTATATGAAAATGATGATAAACGATTGTCACAATACGTAGCATTTATCGAGCACGTAAACTGTGCCTCAGAAGGGGTGCTAGGGCTGTCTATATGGTTTTGCATTTGGTCCTCAACACTGTCCCTTTAGTTTGAAATCCATCGTCTCCATTTTGTAATTAAGAAACCAAGGCTTAAAGACGTTTGAATAAATTACTGAATACACGGCCAGTAAGTAGCAGAACTGGAATTTGAAACCAAACTTACCTGACTCTTGCGCAGAAATTTTGCCTCAGACACAAGAGTCCTCTGTGGTACCTTAAGCTGAAAAGCAAGTTTAGATAATTGCTACAGTTATTATTTAGATGTATTTATATGTTCTCCAATATTTATAATATGCACAGAAGCAATTAAAGGTGATATTGAAAGCATGGGATTGAGAGGGAAAGAGGAATTACTTAACTAAGTGTCAAAGGCATGCAAAGAATTCCTTCCAAATGTCAAGTACTGAATTAGAGTGATTCTTGAAATGTAATTTTGATTTCTGAAGCATTTTTATATATGGCAAAAGCTTTTAAATTAGAATATTCTTCTTTCTAGTGGAAAGAGTGAAAGAACAATTAAAACTTTCCTTGGAAAACAAGAATGGCATAGCACAAACTGGTGAATTGACAGTTGTGCTTGATGGATTGGTGATTGAGCAAGAAAATATAACAAACTGCAGCTCATCTCCAACCAGTAAGCTAACTTTATATGTTTGTAAAATTTAAAGGAAAAAGAATGAGCAAGAAGTATATAAAAACCTAGTTTCTTTCTTTCTTGTTGTTCAGTAGAAATACAGCAAAATGGTGATGCCTTACATGAAAATGGAGAGCCTTCAGCAAGGACAACTGCCAGGTAGAATATTTTATTTGAATATGGGTGGCGACATGATGTGGAACATATTTCCTGAATAAGAAGTTTTATATTTTACCTTAGTTTAGAATTTGCCACAGAATTTAGAAGCTTATGTCTAAACATGTCATTTGGTTAATTCTTGTGAAAGTAGCTTTTTAAAAAATTACAGCTTTATTGAGATATCATACATATATCATGAAATTCACTTTTTAAAAGTATATGTTTTAATAGTTTTTAATATATTAACATAGTTGTGTTACCTTCTCTACTGTGTGATTTCAGAACATTCTACCCTGAAGAGAAACCATGTATGCATGAGTACTCACTCTCCATTTTTCCCTGTACCCATAAATCTACTTTTTCTGTGTCTGTGAATTGTCTATTCTGGCCATTTTATATACATGGATTCATACAGTATGTGATCTTTTGTGACTGGCTTCTTTTTCTTAGCATGTTTCAAAGTTCATTTATGTTGTAGCATGTACAGTGCTTTATTTCTTTTTATTGAAAATGGCTTTTTAAAATCTGTATTTAGACGTATTTTATAAGTACAGTCAGTTACTATGGATAAATAGGTATCATACCACTCTCTGGATTGGCATTATGCTGTAAATCATGAGAAGGTAAATGCTCCACAGATTGTGGCCTTCTTTCAGACATCATTGTGGCCTTCCCTCAGATATATCATTCTAACATTTCAGAAACACCCTGGCATTCACAGTTCGTGACAATTAATAAAGGTTTTTTTTGTTTGAAGTAATTTAAATTGGAATAAAAGTATATAATAGATCAAATAAAGTGGAATTAGCACCTGAAAATATAAAAATATACTATTGTAAAACGGACTCATTACCTTTGAAAAAGCATACTGGTATATGACAAAGTGTGACCTTTATTAATCTATAGTTATTAGTATCATTTCTTCTAACTTGCCATTTAGTGATTCTCATTAGACCACTTGAACATATGCCTTCTGAATGTATATTTGGCTTAAGTAAATATATTTAATGTCCATGTAATTAAAAAAATTTTAGATGGGTAGAGGAGCTTGAATTACTACCAAATATTGTCGATTGCATAGTAAGACTCTTTGAATTAAAGATTAGTTCTATAGTACCAGGAGAAATTCAGATGGGTGATTTTACCTAGACTTCTGAATCACTGATTCTTGCTAGTTGCCTCGGGAGGGGCGTACAAATCACAATCATTTCAGTCTTTACCTGCCCAAACTTCCTAAACACATCTTGTTCCAAATGTATAGGTGACAGACAAGGGAAAGGAGGGTGGGATTCATTAATCATTTGTTCATTCAGCAGATATTTACTGAATGCCTGTTTGATGCCAGACATTAGTTCAGGTACTAAGAATACCAGCAGTGTTCCCATGAAATTGACATTCTGTTGAGATAAAGGTAGATAGTAGGCTGGGCACGGTGGCTCGTGCCTGTAATCCCAGTACTTTGGGAGGCTGAGGCGTGCAGATCATGAGGTCAGGAGCCTGGCCTGACCAACATGGTGAAACCCCGTCTCTACTAAAAATACAAAAAAATTAGCCAGGCGTGGTGGTGTGCACCTGTAATCCCAGCTACTTGGGAATCTGAGGCAGGAGAATTGCTTGAACCCGGGAGGCAGAGGTTGCAGTGAGCTGAGATCACGCCATTGCACTCCAGCTCTGGGCGACAGAGCAAGACTTCGTCTCGGGGGGAAAAATATATATATATATACACACACACACACACATATATGTGTGTGTATATATATGTATAGTAAACAACAGAAGACATAAATACACTAATTGGACATAGCAATAAGCACTATGAAGTCATTTAAATGGGACAAGATGACAGGAATGGAAGGGAGCCTATTTTTAAGAGATGCCAAGGAATCATCTCTGAGGAAGTGTGATTTGAGCTAAGATTAATAAGCCAAGAATGAACCATCTGTGCAGAGTTCTGAGGGAAGAACTTTAAACTTTTCTGATAATTTCATAGTTATTATGTTTTACCACCTGGCATATCATAATTTGTAATAAACATTTGAAGACTGTTCAGTATGTTTTTGATATTCAGTAAAATCGATATCTGCTGCAAAGTGAGCAAGGATGAGCTCAGAGAGAAATAGGTTAGAGAGAAGATGGGATAAAGGTGTGGTTGATTTTCAAAAGATTTATTGGCTAACCAGGAGAGTGACATGATGATCTGGTTTATATTTTTAAAACAATGCTCAGGCTGCTCTGTGGAGAGTAGATATGGGATGACCTGTGTATTTGGAAAAGCACTCCTGGCAACTTAACAATTTCCAACTCCTTTAAATTTTTTTTTTTTTTTTTTAAACACTGTGTCTCACCAAATCGCTCAGCTCCTTCCACTGCCAATAAGACTTAAAATGTTTGATTTTGTTGTTAGAGTTACTTATTTGCTAATGTATATACTACACATTTTTATAGTTCTGGGGTATAATATTTAGCTTTTTTTGATAATCCTGTAGTCATGATTTTAGTGCCTCCTATATGCTAATTTGTAATCAATATCTGAAGACTGTTTTTCACTTATTTTTCAAGATTTAATAAAGTTATAATAGTTTCATGCCAGGTACAATGGCTCACACCTATAATCCCAGCACTTTGGGGGTCAAGATGGGAGGATCGCTTGAGGCCAGGAATTCGAGACCAGCCTGGGCAACAAAGGGAGATCCAATCTCTACAAAAATTTAAAAAATTAGCTGGACACTGTGATGCATGCCTGTGCTCTTAGCTGATCAAGAGGCTGAGGCAGGAGGATTATTTGAGCCTAAGAGGTTGAGGCTGCAGTGAGCCACTGCACTCCAGCCTTGGTGACAAAGTGAGACCCTGTCTCTAAAAAAAAAAAAAAATTTACAGTAGTTTGTACTTGATTTTTATGATTCATATAATTTCATGAACTTTTTGAAACTACTTTCTTTTAGAGCTTTTAAAATAGATTAATATTAGTCTTAAATATTTAAAATGTACAATTTGAATATTTTTGTGAGAGACCTTATTTATTTTGACTTAGTATGTTTGTATACCTCAGTATTTTTTTATCTGCAGAATGGATATACTTAGAACTGAAAAGTAATTAAAACTTTAATATAAAACATGTCATATCTTTGTTCATTACCTCTCATTTTACTTGAAATGTAAGAACTCAATTGTTTGGAAGTAGAATCTAAAAAATTTTTAAAAAATAAATAACAAAAAAGAAACTTAAGAGAACTCAATAAATAATTCTTATGAAAATTCTCATGAAATGTTGTTGACTTGTACTTAAATGATTGAAATAAGGCATTTTTTTTTCAAGGTTGGCTGTTGAAGGCACGAATGGAATAGATAATCATGTACCTACAAGCACTCTAGTCCAAAACTCATGCTGCTCGTATGTAGTTAATGGAGACAACACACCTTCATCTCCATCTCAGGTTGCTGCCAGACCCAAAAATACACCAGCTCCAAAACCACTCACATCTGAGCCTGCCGATGACACTGGTAAGCAAGGCTATTTTTGACACCTTGTTTAAAGGAAAAGTAAATAAAGTTTATGTATCCATCCATGCCTACACTTCCCTTTTTGTGCAGTCCAGTCTTTTTGTGTGTGTGTGTGTGTGTGAGATGGAGTCTCACTCTATTGCCCAGGCTGGAGTGCAGTGGTGCGATCTCGGCTCACTGCAACCTCTGCCTCCTGGGTTCAAGCAATTCTCCTGCCTCAGCCTCCTGAGCAGTTGGGACTACAGGCACCCACCACCACACCCAACTATAAGTTGTTGTATTTTTAGTAGAGACAGAGTTTCACCTCTTTGGCAACTGGCTGGTCTCGAACTCCTGACCTCAAGTGATCTGCCCGCCTCAGCCTCCCTAAAGTGTTGGGATGACAAGCATGAGCCACTGCACCCAGCCTGTGCAGTCTTTCTTAATATTCTAGTCTATGATAGGAATTTAAAAATTACAATGCCTGAAATTTTTCCTAATAATTTGAAACTTTCTGGATTGTTTAGGAAGATATTTCAAAAAATATTTTAGAGGTCAGAACTTTTACTAAGCAAGTGCGTATATGAGAGCTAGATTCTTAAGCTTTACGCCACAAAGAGCACTGTGTAATTCATGGTATAAAATATACTTCTGAAAGAACTTTAGTTAATTCATTGATTTCTTAGTAAAAGTGAGTAATGAATGGTTCTTTTATCCCCTCTTTCAGTATATAAATTTATTATTCTTGGCATCTAACTTGGTGGAAAAATGTACTAGGAGTTGAATAGCTCTCAGAAAGTTTATTTTCCAAAAGTAAGCTTTACTGTATTATAGAAGGAATGCCTAAGGAAGATGTCCTCTATAATCCTTAGTGGACTCAGTTATAAGATTCATAAATGCTTTGTTTGGTCATTGTATATTAACTCTTTCAGGTGAGTCTCCTGAAACTTAAACATCTTAGGATGTTTTTAAGATTATTAGCACACATGTTGGGAATTAAGTTTAAATCCTGCCTGTATTCCTCCCTGTGTTTGTCCATTTCTGGGAAAGTATTCAGAAGTAGAAATACGTAAAGAAGCAATTCAGTATTTACATTAAAATAGATGGACCTTTTTGATAATGAGTCTTTTTTTTTTTTTTTTTGAGACGGAGTCTCACTCTGTTGCCCAGGCTGGAGAGTGGTGGCAGGATTTCAGCTCACTACAACTTCTGCCTCCTGGGTTCAAGAGATTCTTGTGCCTTAGCCTCATGAGTAGCTGGGATTACAGGTGTGCGCCACCATGTCCCCCTAATTTTTGTATTTTTAGTAGAGACGGGGTTTCATCATATTGACCAGGCTGGTCTCAAACTCCTGACTTCAAGTGATCCACCTGCCTCAGCCTCCCAAAGTGCTGGGATGACAGGCGTGAGCCACTGTACCCAGCCAGTAATAAGTCTTAATTATGTATTTTTATCCAAGGTTGGTATTTGGGGGATGTTTACCAGGAGTTGTCTGAGAGTTTTCGTAAACATTGAGAACTGACACGTGAATGATATTTTTAAAATTTAATTTCTTTAATAATGCTCCCCTTAAAAAAAAAAAAAAAGGAAGTAGACTAAAAGATGGTTTCCCAAGTACTCACAGTAGGTAGAATTTTTTAGTCTTAATTTAAGGTGGCTAGAAAACAAAGAGAATAGATACAACTATTAATGAGCAAAGTTCATGTATTTTCTGATTTTCACCTACTTTCTAGTAAGAACATTTGTCTCTGAGAGTTCTGTTAGCAAAGCAGAAAAGGAAATATCATCTTCGATTATTCAGATTATTTCTAAATTAAGAACAGATCAGTTAAAATTGCTACTATTTCTAATACAGGTGGAGTATCTCTAATCTAAAAATTCTCAAATCTAAAATGCTCCAAAATCTGAAACTGAGCATTGACTTGATGCTGAAATTTCAGAAATGCTCACTGGAGCATTTCGGATTTTGGATTTTTGGATTAGGGATGCTAAACTGGCAAGTAAAATGCACATATTCCAAAATTTAAACAAATATCTGAAATCTGAAACATTTCTGGTTCCAAGCATTTTAGATAAGGGATATTCACCTTGAATATGGATTTGGAGGTTTTGCTCTTATTCCTAAAATATTCAGCTGATTGAATACATCTGTGAAAATATCCATTGACCACTAATTAGTTGTATGTTTTGGCATGTGGATGTATTCAGATGTTGATGTAAAAAGGAGAAGAAATTGAGGCTTTCCTCATCGTAGAATCTTAATTTATACGTCTACAGCTTGTCTGATACTGTATAGATTCTTTCCATTGGTAATAAGTTCAGTTCTCACATTTCTTTCTTATTTATCCTTGCCTAAAATTTTAAGGTAAAAATAAAACGAATGTGAGGAACTAGAAATGAGGGTCTTATCATAATTCTCATGACATTTCATAGTAACTGTAAGGAAATCTATGACAATCTGAAAAATAGTGATAATAGCTCCTATTTGTGCCCTGCATGTTCTAAATAGTATATATGCATTAACAGATTTATCTCTCTCACAATAACTCTTTGAAATAGGTGGTAGTATTTTTCCTTTTCTCTGATGAAGGAACTGAGGCACTGAGAGGGCACAGCTAAGAAATAGAAGAACTGTAATTGACATTCCACTATCTGGCTATTGATTCTGTGCGCTTTGCTTTCTTCCTATTCATTTTGATGTGTGTGATTTTTATAGGATCTCAAAGCTATACTGTTCATCTTTTATGCTGCTAGGCTTCAAACAGCATTCCCCTATCCTTTTCACCACCTCTGATTATTGCTAGTGACATCTGACAAAACAATCCAACTGTCATCATTCTATTGGCTGGTTTACAGAGGCTTCCGGAACCTGTTCTGTTGGTAGCAGCCATTTAACTGATGGCTTTTTGGATGATTGTTCATCACTTAATAGGAGGATGAATTCAGGTATCTTTTCAAGGAGTGGGTAATCCCTGTCCTTCTAAGGTGTTGGTGTAAGATGGCATTACTTTTTCTAATTAAGGATTTCAAAAATTAGCTTTTGTTTTTGGAGATGGGATGGAGGTGTGTATATTCTATGTATAACATGTTAAATGTTTTTAATCCCTTAATCTGCAATTCCACAAGCTTGAAATCTCTGAAACCAAAAGGTGTTTGTTTTTTATTTTTATTTATTTATTTTTTTGGTAAACTCATTTGGTGGCAAAATGACTAGAACTGATGGAAGGCTATTTATGGTTTTTACTTACCATGCTTACTATGCATATCTCTGCATTTTGCTGCAGAAATATTAATGTATTTAGTCATGATGTGTGACCCCTAAACCCCCTCCAGGCATAGTGTAATATACAATATATATGCCTTTACCTTTGTTTGTTTGTTTTTTTGAGACAGGGTCTTGCCCTGACTTCCAGGCTGGAGTGCAGTAACCCCATCATGGCTCACTGTAGCTCCGACCTCCTGGGCTCAAGTGATCCTCCTGCCTCAGCCCCCTGAATAGTTGGGACTACAGGCATGTGCCACCATGCCTGGCTAATATTAAGATTTTTTGTAGAGATGAGGTCTTGCCATATTGCCCAGGCTGGTCTCAATCTCCTGGCCCCAAGCAATCATACCACCTCACCTTCCCGAATTGTTGGGATTACAGGGGTGAGCTACCATGTTGTCCACTGCTACCTTTCTAAATTCCAAAAAGTTATGAATTCTGGAACACACCTGGCACTTAAGGTTTCAGATTAGGGATCATGGGCCAGTACTAAGGGGTTTAAGACAAATCATATATTTTTGTCAAAGACAGTATTATACATGAAGGCTTCCCCCTCCCCCAACTCCTGTTCTTTTGAAGCTTGAGTAAGGGGATCCATTTGACAGTTTAGTTGCTATGAAGATTGGCAGGTATTCCAGGTTAAAATGGGAGGCAATCATAATGTAGTAATCCTAGCACTTTGGGAGGCAGGTGGATCACGAGGTCAGGAGATAGAGGCCATCCTGGCTAACATGGTGAAACCCCATCTCTACTAAAAATACAAAAAATTAGCCGGGCGTGGTGGTGGGCACCTATAGTCCCACCTACTCAGGAGACTGAGGCAGGAGAATGGTGTGAACCCAGGAGGCGGAGCTTTCAGTGAGCTGAGGTCGCACCACTGCACTCAAACCTGGGCGACAGAGCAAGACTCTGTCTCAAAAAAAAGATTAGATTTAGCCTCTGACAGGAGGTAACGTGGTGTCTCAGCTCAACCACTTACCATGTTAACTCTGTAACCTTGGACAAATTTAGCATCCTAAAAATTTATGAAAAGAGGATAATATGCGACTACCTTATAGAACAGTTTTGGAGGTTAAATGAGATAATCTAAAACATAATAGTCCTTGGAGAGTGGTATTTAAGGAAAATATATTCTTTTCTACTTTGTTCCTCTGGTTATAACTTCTAGTGTAAAATAACTTTTTCTAATATGTAGTTATTATTTTATTAATCAAGTAGATCAGAGCTCAGTGTGGTAAATTTCGTAGAGAACTAAATGATATCACAAGTTTATTGTATTTTTTTTAGCTCTATAAATATACAAAAAGTTGCAAAGAAATGTATAGGAAGGTCTCATGCACCCTTCACCAGCCTCCTCCAGTGTTAACATCTTGTACAACTATTTTGTATCAAAATCAGGAAATTTACATGAATATAACCCATAGAGCTTGTTCACATTTCACAATTTCTACCTGCGTGTGTCTGTGTGTTTCTGTACAGTTTTGTCACGCATATGGCTTCATGTACCACCAGTTCAATCCAGATACAGTACTGTACCATCACCAGAAGACTCCTTCATGATGTACCCTCTTTAAAGCCACATCCACTCTCAAGTGTGAACTGAATATTAAAGAAACTTGCTGTGTATATGCAAACAGTTATTTTTCATGTCGTAATTTTAAAATGGAGAAAAAATGGCATTTAGTATTTCTACTTTTTTCTTCTTTATATTTGAATGTACTTTTAGAGTGAGGATAATTGCATGGTGCTTTGAAATGGATATACCATAAAGTTCATGCGAAAATTAACCTCTCAAAGACTAAACATAAAGTTAGGAAGATATGTCTTATAACCCAGAAGTCATAATGGCTACAAGTAAGGCTTGGGATATGTTCATTAAGAAACCAAGCCAGTGAGTGTGGTCTTATGTCTTGTGGAGATAAGATGGTTTGCATAAGCTTCTGCTATCATACCTGTTACATAAGATTTTAATTTTTTGCCCTATGTTTCTGCATGAGCAGGGAGCCTACCATCCTGTCCTTCCTCTTTCCTTTTTCTTTCCTTCTTTTTTCGGTTTTATCTGTTCAGTCTTTCTTATATCCATTTGTCAACAGATGTTTATTTTGCAGCTACCATAGGCTGCACACTGCCAGGTGGCTGGGCACATAGGTATCAGAGTTTCTCAATTTCAGCACTATTGACATATTGGCCCAGGTAATTCTTTGTTGTAGGGGGCTGTCCTGTGCATTATATTAATAGAATGTTTAGCAGTATTCCTGACCTGTATGCACTAGGTGCCAGTAACGTCTTACCTTCTCCTAGTTGTGATGACAAAATGCATTTACAGACATTACTAAATGTCTTTGGAGGTGGGGAGAGCAGAATCTTCCCTAGTCAAGAACCATTGATATATATGAACAGTAATCTCTCCAATCAAATATTATTGTGGCATCTTAATGCAGTTCTGAGCAGTATTGAAGAACAAACATTTGTTGAATTATTGAATAGAAATAATTTGTTTCTAAGCTAGCTTTTTTTAAATTAATAGATTTTATATTTTAGAACAGTTTTAGATTTACAGGAAAATTGGGCAGATTGTAGAGTGTTTCCATATGTCCTCCCACCCCACTCAGAGTTTTTCTCTTATTAACATTTTGCATTACTGTGGTATGTTTGTTACAATTAATGAACCATTATTAATACATTGTTATTAACTAAAGTCCATAGTTTATGTTACCCTACATTAAGGTTCCTTCTTTGTGTTGTACTGGTTCTGTGGGTTTGAGAAATTCATATTGTCATGTTTCATTTATTCATCCCTCAAACCCTTTGCAACCACTGTTTTTAAATACTGTCTCTGTAGTTTTGTCCTTTCCAGGATGTTACATAATTGGAGTCCTACAGTGTGTGTAGCCTTTTCACATTGGCTTCTTTCACTTAGCAATGTGCATTTAAGGTTTCTCCATGTTTTTTTGTGGCTTGACTTCTCATTTCTTTTTATCACTAAATATTCACTTATTAAGGCTCCTTGGTTACTGCAGTTTTTGGCAATTGTGAAAAACATTGCTATATACATTTGTGTGCAGGCTCTTACGTGAATATAAGTTTTCAATTCATTTGTACTGAGGAGTGAGAGTGGTGGGTTGTGTTTTTAAAGTATGTTTACTTTTGTAACATACGGCCAAACTGTCTTTCAAAGTGTCTGTACTCCTGCATTCCCACTGCAATGAATGAGAATTTGTAGTGCTTTGCATCTGACCAACATTTGCATTTCAAGAAGAGTTTATTGTATATTATTATTTTAACAATACTGAATCTTCCCATTGAGAGAGATTTTATGTCTGTATTCATTCTGTCTTTTTAGTAATGTTTTTAAAAATGTTTTCTTCATGCTGGGTGTGCAGTGGCTCATGCCTGTAATCCCAGCATTTTGGGAGGCCCAGGCTGGGGAATCACTTGAGATCAGGAGTTCAAGACCAGCTTGGCCAACATGATGAAACCCTGTCTCTACTAAAAATGCAAAAAAAATTAGCCGGGTGTGGTGGCACACGCCTATAATTCCAGCTACTTGGGAGGCCGAGGCAGGAGAATCACTTGAACCTGGGGTGCTGAGGTTGCAGTGAGCTGAGATTGCACTACTGCACTCCAGTCTGGGTGACAGAGCAAGAATTTTTTTTTTTTTTAATGTAATCTTGATGTTGATCTTGTGTCTGTTCATTTTGCTGAAATGTTTTAGCTCCAATTAATTAGTTCTAATGGGTTTTTAAGAAAAATTTTCTTGTGTGTTCTAAATAAATAATGTATTTGTCATTTTCATTACAAATGACTTTTACCGTCTTCTTTCCAATGTTGTTATGACTTTTCTTAATGGATTTTCAAATATAATCAATATTGAATTGGCATGGTAATTGTGATCTTCTTTGTTTTGTTGCTGATTTTAATTTACTCTTTTTCTTTTTCTTTTTTTTTTTTTTTTTTCAGAGAGTCTTGCTCTTTTGCCCAGGCTAGAGTACAGTGGCATGATCCCGGCTCACTGCAACCTCTACCTCCTGGATTCCAGCGATTCTCCTGCCTCAGCCTCCTAAGTAGATGGGATTATAGGCACACACCACCACACCCAGCTAATTTTCCTATTTTTTGGCAGAGATGCGGTTTCACCATGTTGGTCGGGCTGGTCTCAAACTCCTGACCTCGTGATCCACCCACTTCGGCCTCCCAAAGTGCTGGGATTACAGGCATGAGCCACCATGCCCAGCCCTGATTTTAATTTATTCTTGATCTTAATAGAAGTTCTTACAATAGGCTGTAATCCCAGTACTTTGGGAGGCCATGTAATCCTAGGCATGTAAAAACATGCCTGTAATCCCAGCACTTTGGGAGGCCAAGTCGGGTGGTTCATTTGTGGTCAGGAGTTCGAGACTGGCCTGGCCAACAAGGTGAAACCCCGTCTCTACCAAAAAAATAGGAAAATTAACGGGACTTGGTGACAGGCGCCTGTAATCCCAGCTACTTGGGGGGCTGAGGAAGGAGAATCGTTTGAACCTGGGAGACGGAGGTTGCAATGAGCTGTGATCGCGCCACTGCATGCCAGCCTGGGCCACAGAGCGAGACACCATCTCAAAAAAAAAAAAAAAGAGGTTCTTAAAATGTTTTACAATTATTGTATATTAATGACTATAGGTTTGTGATAATCTAGATTACTTGTGAATTTTTCCTGATTCTTCTTGTCAGGTATTTTACCAAGATTTTCTTGAATGCTTTTGGTTTGTATTGAAAATAATCATATGATGTTTATCCTTTAATCTGCTAACATAGTAGATTTTCTAATGTAGTTTCCTAATATCAAATCATCCTTGAATTTATACATGATGTTAGTCTATAGTCTTCTTGTTCTGTTGTTGTTCAGTTTCAGCTTTGAAAGGTTACATTACATTACCTTCCCAGAGTGAGTTAGGACACTCCTTTTCACTTTTTCTCCCCTAATGTGTTATAACACCTTAAATAACGTAGGAATGATCTATCTGATAAAGTCTTCATAGAATTTTCTCAGAAACCTTTCTGAGCCTGGGGCCTTTAGGAGCGATGGTATTAGAACTTTCATCACCTTTTCCATTGCTACTCTGATTTGTCTTTTTTTTCTTTCCTTTGAGTTAGTTTAGCTAATTTCAAACTCATTGATAGGAAATTGTACGTGGTATTTCTAATGTTATTTATATTAAACATGTTTTCTTTATAAAACTTGGAAAGGTATATTTTATGGTTTCTCCAGCTTTCCTGATTAAAAAAATCATATGCATTTGTTGAAAATGCAGATCCCCAGGTTCCTCCCTAGCGATTTCCCCTAGAGATTCAATAAGTCTAGTATGAGGACTTAGATATTATATTTTCAGTAAGTTCTTGAGTCATATCAGGTGCATTAGGAAATTCTGATCTTTTTTTTGGGTCTTTTGATCAAAATTCATTTTCTTCTAGTTACTTTTTTCTTTTTTTCTGTACCTGGAATGAATTCTAAGCTCTTTTATTACCTTTTTTTCTTACATCTTTGGTACTTCTTTGGCCATGTCCAGTAGCATTTAATCTGAGTGGGGTTTTTTGTCATTAATTCTCCTAAAATTTGTGATTATGTCTCCCTCTGCCGTTTGATATGTGGTTTTTCCAGTAGGTTTTATTCTGTAATCTGTTCACCCTTACAGTTTTAATTTGACTCATTTTTATAGTGACACATAGTCGAACTAGAGCAATCAATCACACTTAAAATGAAAATTAGGAAAACTGTGTCACTGGATTGCAGTACTGGGTTATTTCTTGAAAAAGTGTAGAACAGGTTCTTGTAACCCCTATAGTGCTATTTTAAGAATTGATGCCATCATAGAATTCCTATTGGCAAAACAGTTTGTTTGACGTTAGCTACCATTTACACAAGAGAAGAGCAATTGAAAGCAAAGTTTAGATGGCCCATACAGACTTCTCAGAATTGATGATTTGGAGGGAAAACATTGGTTATCTTAATGTTGGTGCCTCTCTCCTTAAGGTTGTTATTATTATACATACTTAAATTTTTATCATTTACATATTTATCCCTGAAATTTTGAGCAACAAAAAAAAATCTCCATTTTATTTTATGTTACATATTTTGAAAAGATTACTTTATCTGCTGTTTGGAGAATGGATTGTAGTTGCTTAGTCTGGATTAGGCTCTGAATAAGTGTAGTCAATTGATTAGGTAATTGATTGCTTTATCATTACTTGATAGATTGTTTTATTAATTTTTCCTTCTCAGTTAATGGAGAATCATCCTCATTTGCACCAACTGATAATGCTTCTGTCACGGGTACTCCAGTAGTGTCTGAAGAAAATGCCTTGTCTCCAAATTGCACTAGTACTACTGTTGAAGATCCTCCAGTTCAAGAAATACTGACTTCCTCAGAAAACAATGAATGTATTCCTTCTACCAGTGCAGAATTGGGATCTGAAGCTAGAAGTATATTAGAGCCTGACACCTCTAATTCTAGAAGTAGTTCTGCTTTTGAAGCAGCCAAATCAAGACAGCCAGATGGGTGTGTGGATCCTGTACGGCAGCAGTCTGGGAATGCCAATGCAGAAACCTTGCCATCAGGGTATGTTAAATTTTTTAATGTCTGACTTGCATTTAAGTAGCAACTGTCTGTTAACATATGACTATTGAATGTGTGTATAAAATGTTTTCATTGTTCAGAACTTCAGAATCTAAGTTGGGATCTGAATCATACTATTTATTTACTTGCTACAAAGAAGTACTTTTTGAAACTAAGAACAATTGCTCATCTGGTTGAAATATATGTAGTATGAAGGGAAAACAAAAAACCGGATGTTAATTAGCAAAACCCTCTTGATTTGATTCTTGGTTTATTTTTACTTTTCATAAGAGTGACCATGATACTCCATATAATATCTTCAGTTCTCTAGCATCCTTGGTGGTCTGTTTCCAGACCTCATGCTGGGGAGGAAATAGCTCTTCTTTTCCTCAGCTAATAAATTGAGTGCTGGAGAGTCACATACCTTGCTGATTGACTATGAAAAACACAGTTTTTCATTGCTGATTAGTAATTCTTAAGCTCTTTTAAGTTTCTCATTATAATTATTTAGCTCCCCATGATTTTCTTTAAAGAGTATTCTATATGTTTATTCCATTTGGTCATCTCCTCTGTATTCATGTAACAATTTCTTTGACCTTTGGCACTGGTAATACTAATATTAATTAATGATTAATTGGCTCTGCCTTCAAGAAGCTTATGTAGTGATTCACAGTTGTAAACGTGTACAGTATATACAATACGGTCAGAAAGTGCTGCAATCAAAATATGGACACAGTGCTTTCCAACACAGCTTACAGTGATCAGAATGTCAACTCTTGTAGCTGTTGCAACTGTACTTCTAGATGTCTCTACACTATTGTCTTCATTTTCTTACCTCAGTCACTGTTAATGTACCTTGGTTTTTTTTAGAATTGTTTTCTCTCAGTGCCCCTTACTGGCTCATCTGATGTTGTCCACTGCATAATTATGGTTTCAACCTTTGGTCTTCCTTTGTGTGCTTACCCCAGTAGATCTAGCACTCTCCATTATTATTGTTTTGGAATGGAGTTTCACTCTTGTTGTCCAGGCTAGAGTGCAATGGCACAGTCTTGACTCACTGCAACTTCTGCCTCCCAGATTCAAGTGATTCTTCTGCCTCTGCTTCGTGAGGGGCTGGGATTAGAGGCACCTGCCACCATGCCCAGCTAATTTTTGTATTTTTAGTAGAGACAGGGGTTTCTCCATGTTGGTCAGGCTGGTTTCAAACTCCTGACCTCGTTATCCACCCGCCTAGCCTCCCAAAGTGTTGGGATTACAGGTGTGAGCCACCACACCTGGCCAGTGCTCCATCATTTTAACTATTAAATCTATATGTTCAGGCCAGACTTTTCTCTGAGCTTATTTTCAACCGCTTTTCCCTCTTCTTTTTCCTGCAAATGTTTCAGCTTTCCTTTCCCTCTCAAGAATCTCTTGTCCTGTGTCCTCTGTCTTTGGTAAATTAGTCATTTATCCTAGTCTCTCATGTAACAGTCACTGTGGCAAAGACATATAAAAAGCTATTCTTAGCCGGGCGTGGTGGCTCATGCCTGTAATCCCAGCACTTTGGGAGGCCGAGGTGGGTGGATCACGAGGTCAGGAGATCGAGACCATCCTGGCTAACACGGTGAAACCCCGTCTCTACTAAACATACAAAAAATTAACCAGGCATGGTGATGGACGCCTGTAGTCTCAGCTACTCGGGAGGCTGAGGCAGGAGAATCGCTTGAACCCGGGAGGCGGAGCTTGCAGTGAGCTGAGATTGCGCCACTGCACTCCAGCCTGGATGACAGAACGAGACTCCATCTTAAAAAAACAAAACAAAACAAAACAAAAACTATTCTTACTGTCAGAAACCTCATCATCTAAGTGCTGGGGGTGGGGAAGAGGAGTAAACAATCAGCCAGTATACAGTATAATTAAAGCTAATACCAGAGGTAAGTTTACGATGCCATGACAAGGAACACATGCAGAGAAGGAATGGGAGGAGTCACCTGTGCTGTTGACATCGAAGAATACTTTCTGAAAGCTGTGACACTTCAGTGGATTCTGAAAGAAGAGGAGGAGTTATAGTTAGCACAGTGGTGAAAAGTTTCATTTTCAGTAGAGCCAATTGCACATTCAAATCCCTAGTACCCATGAAAATGAGTATGCTGAACCCAGGAATTATTATTTTGTTATAGTTTGAGTTCAGCATTTGAGGCAGCAAGATATATAATGCTGAAGAGAAAACAGCCCTATGAAGAATTTTGTGTGATTGCAAAGGGTTTTGAACTTTTTTCTGAAAACCACTAATAAGCATTAAAGAATGTAAAGCAGGGGAGTGATATAATCCTCTGCTTTTGTTAAGAACATTTTTGCAGTGGTATAGACAGCTGAGGAGTTAAGGAGTTGGGATAGCAGCCAGGCTGTTTTATAAATGAGGGAAGCCGGCATTCCAGTTCAAAACAGTAAGTACATACACCTAATTCTGTCGGGACCAGATAAATGCTTCAGCAGGCTTGTTGCCACCATTTATGATCTTTGTATTAGAATTTTGCAGTAATCTAGATTAGTGTTTTTCAATTTGTAGAGTGCAACCCATTAATAGGTTATGACCAGCATTTGAATAAAGAAATATAGGTGAGAATAGGAAATACTGGAAAATGTTAAATGTAGTAAGAATAAGCATTGTTTCCTGAAAGTTTCTCTCTCTCTCTCTCTCTCTCTCTCTTTCTCTTTCTCTTTCTGTATGTGTGTGTATGTGTGTGTGTAAGTAAAATCAGTAAATAGCAATCTGGTATACACAGAGATGTTTATATAAAACACACTTCTTACTGTGTAAACTGTGGTCAAAAAAAGTTTAAAAGCCACTAATCCAGGGGAGAAATGAAGAGAGCCTGAAGTGAGGTAAATGCTAATGTTTTAGGTTGACGTAAGATGGGTCTTGGTAATAAGTTGTGGGGAGATAGAATAGAAAAGAGTGGAACCAAGGTGGATTCTTCTAGCATACGCAGCACTAGGCTGTGTAACCCTTTGAATTAGCAGTTTTCAACTCCACATCGTCTTCCCTCTTTGCTTAAAAATCTTACTTTAGTTCCTGTGTTTTCTTTTGTTTGGTAACTTACTGAGTCATTTAGCTAACAACAGGATAGGATTATGGGTGCCTAAATCCTGTTGATTCGAATGCACAGCCAGGTTGAGAACTGCTACTTCAAGATGTTTTGTTAAACAACCCTTTACTCTCCACGGTTTTTTTTAATTCACTTTCTATAGAGATATGTAGATGAAGTAAAAAAATTCTGTGTATCAAAATCTAATTTAAAGTGCGCATCAGTGAAAAATTGGACAGTGTATTGAGTTACTTTTTAGAGAGATTAAAAATACACTGTGAATCTGCACCCCTCCGCCCCGCCCCTAAATAGTGGTTAGGCACCTGGGTCATGGCATATTTGACCAAAATAATGATAGAATGTTGGACTTGGGGTAGGAGAGTGAAGAGAAAGCGTTCTGTATTTTATAGGACATCCAGTTGATATATGTTACCTCATGCCGTATACCAAGGAGGCAGTTATATGTATAGTTCCAAAACTGAAGAAGAGTATTCTAGCCTGGAGATAACATTTGAGTGTTATGCCAAGCATGATTTCGCCTAAAGACCTTTGCATGTGCTCTTTTATGTATTCTCAAATATACTCAGGTTTTGTTAAAATGTTACCTCATTCCAGAGGCCTTTTTTGAGTCTCCTGTCCAAATCAAGCCAGTCTCCCCACATTCCCCTACCCTGCCTTATTTTCCCCAACATTTTATGTTGAAAATTTACAAATGTACAGAAAATTATAATTTTGCAGTGAAAACCCACACACTTCCCACTAGATTTTAAAGTTGACACTTTATTGTGCTTGCCTTATCTCATTTCTTCATCTCTTTATCCATCTGATTTTTAGTGCATTTCAGTGAGTTTCAGACATCAGTATGTTTTGTTCCTCAACACTTCAGCTTGCAAATCATTAACTGGAATTCAATATGTTTTTAAATTTTTTTAGATAAAGATTACAAAGAAAGAAAAACACGAGTCTTGAATGTACCATTTTGATGAATTTTGGCAAATATGTATGTCTGTGTAACTCAAATCTTTATTGAGATATAGAACATTAATATCACCCTAGAAAGTTGTGATTCTGAGGCAATCACTATTCTAATTTTTTCTACTGTAGATTACTTTTCCCTGCTGTAGAACTTACTATAGATGGAGTAAGTATGAACTCTTTTGAATAGGCTTCTTCCAATCAGCATGATGTAACCTTTATTATTTTTCTTTTTAACATTTAAATTATGTGACACACAGTGTTATTATCTGTTGTCTTTCCACTAGATTGAAGAGGGATTTTATTTTGTCTATTTATATATTCTTCGTGCTCAGAACTGTGCCTGCCATATAGCAGGCACTCAATAAATATTTGTTAAATAAGTGTATTTGTGTTACATTAAATGATTTAGAATGAGCAATTGGGCAAAAGCTCTGACTGGTAAATGCCTCTGGAAGAAATGGTTACCAAGGTCAGAAGCCACTGAAAAATTCTAGTAAGAACTGAAAGGCACTCATTGAACTTAATTACAAAGAGTTTATTTATTGTTGACCTATGACAGAGTGTGGTTTCAGGGAAATAACGAGAGCTGTATTTAACTTGCTCTGAGTTGGGAGTGAATGAGAGGGGAGGAAGTGTAATAGAGGACACTTTGGAAGAGTGTGAACTAATGTAGAAAACTTTCTCTGAAGACAAAGGGAAGGAGGAATGTTTGATAGAAGTGAGCAAGAGGACATACAGAACTGAGGAGTAGATTGTTTTGTAAAATGGAAGAGACTGACAGTTGATCTGCTGATGGAGTAGGTCGGTGGAGGCAGAGATTGGCCAATACTAGACAGAAAGAGGATTAACTCTGGGATTGTGGTTATGACAAGGCAGCAGTCTTACTGCCAACCCCTGTTACCTAAGTTTGAAGCCAGCAGTTGCCCAATCAGTCACCAAATTTTATTATTTTTATTGTAATATATTTCACAGAATTCTTCCACATTTTTTTTTTAAGCAAAGTCTTTGTTCAGTACTAGGCTTTGAAAATTTGTATATAATGTTTCAGTGAGACAGAGAAACCATACCTAAATACTAGGCAGAAGAGGGTTGTGGTTGAAGGTGAAGTGTGGCAGTTATAAATCAGAGTTCTATTGAGAATTCTCAGTAATCAGTAATTTGGTGGTTTGCACCTATTTGCGGGGTGTCCATGAATTTTCACTACGGGATTATCTGGTCTCTGGCCAGATCCTGTCCACCACTTTTATAGGGCCCACAGGTACAGCTCTAGCAGGCTGTCACTGTGAGTCATGGAGACAAAGCCAGAGTACCCCCTTTACCCCTGTACCACTTCCCCCTAAAAATACCTTCCTCCCTTATTGCTGCCCAAGGCCTGCTCTGGTCACCACCAGATTTTGGGGACTCACTCTTGGCAGCTACCAGGTCCCAAGCAGTGGACACATACCCTGGGAGTGACAGCTCAGCATGGTGACTCCCCTTGGGCCAGCTGCCAGGGGAGGAGAGAAGGGCACACACAAGTATTCAAGAGTCCCTGGGGCAGACGGTGAAATTGGCCAGGCTGCTCCCTTGTGCACCAGGAACTCTGTGTTCTGAGAATGTTGTCAGCAGAGGGAACTGGGTAGGCAACATGCCCACAACTCCGGATGCCCCAGCATAGGCAGAGAGGGTGGAGCCGGGCAGGAGTCTCTTTTTATGTAAGTACCGATATAATTGTCTTGATTATATCTTTGGTTCACAAAGCCTGAAATATTTATCATCTGGCTCTTTGTAGAAATTTGCCTATTCCTTATTTAGTGCATTATAGATCTATTAACGTGCATTCTGTGGGTCTAGAAAATTAGAAATAAGATAACTGAAAGCAGTTCTGAATATAATGTTCTGTGTAGCAAGAAATTTAGTTTGAGAAAGACAAATTCTATTTAGAACAAAAACACTGAAATCTGGAAGTGATCTAACAAGATCAGCAAGTAGCGTTGTGCTTGGAACGTAAGTGCTTACTGAATATTTGTTAAATGGTAAATTAGAAATACTTGAAGTTACCTCAGGATAAAACAGAAAAGGGCTTCGTAGCCCGTTATATGGATGAAGGGCTTGGTTGTGTTTATTTTTTCCCCCAATACTAAAACTGTTTCTGATTACAAAATTAAGACATGACCAAATACAATATGTAAGTCATATAGAAATATTAATACTTCTTAAACTCACCAGTGAGAGTAGTGTCTATATATATTATTCCAGCAGGAAATATTTGAGACCCTTGTTCTAGGCGTGTGCAGCAGAGCTAGAGAACCCGAGGCTCTGTTGTGTAGCACCTGTTGTATAGAGCTTGTATTTCAGTGGGAAGACAAACAGCGGTCTTCTGTAAAAAAACTCATTGAGTAATGTCCGGTAGTGACAAGTTCTATGAGACAAGATAAAAGTGGATGAAGAGGCTAGAGAGCAGCTATATACATTATTATTTTGCATAAAATATTTTCATAAATAGGATCATACTGTGTATAGCTTTTCAGTTGGTTTAAAAAAACAACTTAGTCATATTTCCAAATCAGTACAAATAAATTCACACATTGATCAAATATTTAATTGACAAATATTTATTAAACTCTTTGTCTGTGGCAGCCTCTGTGCTAGGTGCTGTTAGTATACTGATTAGCAAAACAGATGAAGGTCCAAACTCTGTGGAGCATATGGTCTAATATGTAGGTCTCCCTTAATTCTTTTGAATGGTTTGTAGTGCTTCCTTGTGTATTATTTATTGCTGTATAATAAATTACCCCAAAACTTATCTCACATAGTTTCTGAGCATCAGGAATAAGGAAGTGCATTCGCTAGGTGCTTCTACTTGGGGTTCTTATGAGGTTGCCATCAAGCTGTTGGTGGAGGCTGCAGTCATTTGGAGGATGGTTAAGTGCACCTCAGTTAGCAAATCCAAGAGAGCTGGATTCTGGCCTGTCAGTGGGAAAAGCTCTGAATACGCATTGGCAGCATTGGATACCTTTGGAAGTGGTAGTGAAGATGACACTGTAAATGGCAAGATTGAATGTTTGAGAAACCCTAATTCCCTTCCCTGCAGCCAGAACTTCTGCTCTGCGTAGGGGTTTCCTCACTGGAGATACTTGACGCTTGGTAACACCAGGCACATTGGAGGTCAGAAATACTGTCCTAAATCAGCAGACATAAGTGAACCTTTGAAAGGTTAATAAGTAAAGAAGGTTGTAAAGTAAATTTTCAAATATACACCCAACCCAGATCCCAGAATATTGACACCCAGGATTTTACCTCTTCACCCAGGAGACTGACAGTATCTTCTATTGAAGACCTCCCCAAAACACTGAAAATACTAGTATAGATTGTTCTCTAACAAAACAGCCCCACTCTTTATTTAATCCCGCAATCCACAAGCCCCACCCAGGCACATAAAACTCCCAGTTTTCGGTGCCCTTCTCATTAGACATCTAAGGGAAACCTCTTAATTTGAAAGATAGATATCAAAACAAACAACCTAGAAAATACTGTTTTAAGACACCAGACTAGGGCTGGGCACGGTGACTCCCGCCTGTAATCCCCAGCACTTTGGGAGGCCTAGGCAGGCAGATCACGAGGTCAGGAGTTCGAGACCAGCCTGGCCAATATGGTGAAACCCTGCCTCTAATAAAAATACAAAAATTGGCCAGGCATGGTGCCACGTGCCTGTAGTCCCAGCTACTCAAAAGGCTAAGGCAGAAGAATCGCTTGAACCTGGGAGACGGAGGTTGCAGTGAGCCAATGTCGCACCACTGCACTCCACACTGGGTGACAGAGTGAGATTCCATCCAAAAAAAAAAAGAGACTATTTTAATATCCTCTGAAGGATAAAAGTAGATATGACATACATAAAACAAGAACCCAGTGCTATAAAAATGGAATACTCAAAGGACTAAAAAACTCTTGGAAATTTAATTCAGTGGAAAGTTTGACTGATAAAGGTAAAGAAATTTGCCAGAGAGTAACACATAAGGATCAGTTCAGATAGTCTGATAAGAAAAGTTCTAGAAAGAGAGAAAATAGGAGGAAGTCCTTAACAAAATAACAAACACAAATTTCTTTATTGAAGAATAGACACAAATTTCTTATTGAAAAGGCTCACTAAAAATCCAGGATGATAAATGAAAACATTTATTTTAAGACAATTGGTTGTGAAAATTTTAGTACATTGAGGCCAATTAAATTCTAAATATTTTCAGAGATTGAAAAAATAAAGCAGGTTTCATAATAATCAGAATGGCATCAGATTTCCTAGAATCAACATGAAAAGCTAGAAGACAGTGGAAGACAGTGAGTCCATGCCTTAGATGCGGAAGGAAATTATACCCAACATATGATCTGTATCTAGCCACACTGTTTAGTGTTTGCATAGAATAAATACATTTTTCCATATCCTAGGTTTCCAAAAGTTCACTTCCTATGTCTTCTTTCTTAGAAAGCTACTAGGACTTGTGTTTTCCCAAAACTAGGTAGTTAAAGTAAAAGATGTTGGATGCAGGAATTAGAGGGTCTGCTAGGAGAGGAGTGAAAGGAATGCCTGCACAATGGTGAAGGAAAGCACAGAGTGGCCTCAGACAGCAGACAGTCTAGACTAGAAGCTAATCAGAAGACAGGTGCAATCATAGAGCAGCTAACGAGCTTGAACGTTTTAAGAGATTTATGCAACTGGAAAAGTATTTGGGGTTTAACGATAAGAACGTAGACAATAAGCAAATGGAAGTGGAGATAATTTTTCTAGCTAATAGTATTTTTTAAAAAAAGAAATCGGGGTATGTTCTGTGCTCAGCTGTGGGGAGTTTATATAGTCATAATGATAACTGTAAGGGAAGGTACAACATATGTATATATTTGGAATGGTTGGGAGGAGGGTAAGTGTAGATGTGTGTGTGTGCAGGAGAGAGACCTGCAGCTTCACCTTTCCTAGTAAAATGTCAATACATTATGTTTGAAATTAAACAAGTTACAATAAATCAAGGAAGTTAATAAGTAAAAGAAGTAAATACCAAAAAAAATGGACTGAAACAAAGTTGAAAATGTTGCCTTGGGGAGTGGAAAATGAAGTGAAAAAGACAGTAAGTACTGTTGTTTTTTGCAATAAGTCTCATAGACTATATGACTCTGTTTAAACTATGTGAAGGTATATATAATTACATAGCTATGAAGGTATATATTAAACTATCTGGAAGTATATGTAATTTTGATAAAAATTAAAGCCAAATTAAAAATAGTAAAGGATATTTGTGAAGAAACAGTTGAAACCAGGAAATTTTGCTATAGGATAGCAATAAAAATTCAAGGACTGTGTATGGGAATTATTACCTAAAAATAGCAAAAGTGAAACTTGATCAGGTTTTTAGGTATTCATTTGGTTTTGGTAGTTAAGCTTTCATACAGAATAGCCCATTGGTACATGTTAGACATACTCCTGAAAGGCCTTTAAAATGAAATTTTATATTTAACTCCTTTCCTGTGAGCTTTTTATATAAGCAAATAAAGTTAATCATAACTTTCAGATTGTCTGATTTTAGTGAAATGCTTTATAAGGAATATCTAAGTTTTTACAGTACTGAATATCTTGAGTGTTCCAGTGTAGGATATAATAGGCAAGTTTAATAATTTTTGTGATCCTAAGTCAGTTCTGAACTTGGGAATCTTTATTGTTTATGGTTACTACTTAAGCGTTTTGTGACTTAGGTTTGTTAGATGCAGACTAAACAAATTTTTTAATTTTTTGTGTGTATTTGTCATCTTAAGTATGTATGTGTTTATGGGTGCAAACTAGGGAGTAGTTTCAGTATATATAGTTATCGTGTATAAAAATAAAGAAAATAACTTCAGCACTCTTAATAAAATAAATTTAATTGGGTTCTTTTTGGGGGGGTTCTCACAGATTGACTTAATATTTGAAAATATAAATTTACCATATTAACAAATAATAGGGAAAAGCGATTTGATCCTCAAAACTTTGCAGATGGGGAAGGAAGGTAGGAGGGAAAAGTGCTGGATTCTTTATGGGAGATCCTTGAGCCTCCCTCTTGGTGCAGGACAACTTATCAAAACTCACCATTCCAAGTTAGGGCTTCTTGATAAGCACTCACATTTAAAAACAGAATCTCTTATTGTGAAACTTCACATACACACAGAAAAGTACTTTCCTTCAAAATATATAGATGAAGCTGATTTCTCACAAAATACACATTTGTAACCATCACACAAGTCACGAAAGAGAACATTGACAGCACCCCAGGAATACTCTCTCATGTCCCTTCCGAAACACTACCTTCTTGAGTTCTTGTATTAAAGAAAAAGGAAAATATTTTCTGGTTATTCTATTTTAAAATTGAAAACAAGAGTCTTAAACTCAGAAGTATGAGTTTTTGTTTGTTTGTTTATTTATTTATTTGTATTTTATATTTTTAAGACAGAGTCTTGCCCTGTCGCCCAGGCTGGAGTGCAGTGGTGCAGTCACGGCTCACTGCAACCTCCACCTCCTGGGTTCAAGCAATTCTCATGTGTCAACCTCCCAAGTAGCTTAGATTACAGGAGTGTGTGCCACCATGGCTGGCTAATTTTGTGTGTGTGTGTGTGTGTGTTTTTAGTAGAGACGGGGTTTCTCTATATTGGCCAGGCTGGTCTTCAGCTCCTGACCTCAGGTGATCCACCCTCCTTAGCCTCCCAAAGTGCTGGGATTACAGGCATGAGCCACCATGCCTGGCCCACCAGTTTTTATTTTTAAAAATTATTTTTCTGGCCGGGCGCGGTGGCTCAAGCCTGTAATCCCAGCACTTTGGGAAGCCGAGGCGGGTGGATCACGAGGTCAGGAGATCGAGACCATCCTGGCTAACATGGTGAAACCCCGTCTCTACTAAAAATACAAAAAACTAGCCGGGCGTGGTGGTGGGCGCCTGTAGTCCCAGCTACTCGGAGGCTGAGGCGGGAGAATGGCGTGAACCTGGGAGGCGGAGCTTGCAGTGAGCCGAGATCGCGCCACTGCACTCCAGCCTGGGTGACACAGCGCGAGACTCCGTCTCAAAAAAAAAAAAAAAAAAAAAAAATTATTTTTCTATACCATATTAAGAAAAGACTGAAGGGAAATTAACAGGAATCACAGAAGAAAAAATGAGAATGGTAGAAACGAGAGATTGAGAGTCTTCAAAATAGAATATGAAAAAGATAAAATGTAATTTCCATAAGTTCTGAGACCTACCAAAACGAAAGTTGGGATAGATATGCACAAAGAAAAGACACTGTGCACACAGATGAAAGAATTTTCATGGAGCAGTATCACCACATACTTCTTTAAGGCTATTTCGGCTAAAAATCTTTTAGATGGGTACTTTTGAAATTATAGCAAAATCAATGTATTACTTCATAGACATTTTGTGCCTTGGATTTAATATTAAGCTGAAAGTTTCTTTATTCTTGATTCAATTTCTGTTTTCTGATAATTTGGAATTCTATAAGTAACTTTTTAAAATGTGGGGTATTGTATTCCTTTTCTGCTAACTATACTTTTTGAGTTTCCAATACTGTAATAAAAAGGGAATAATTAAGAGGTTAAAAAAGTACTAATAATTGAGAAAATGAACACTTATGTATATGTATAATAGCCTTTATATATAGCTGTGTATGTGTGTTTATAGTCTTTTAATGTAAAACTTATCTGTAATTTTTCTGATTATAAGGAAGAGTCATTCAGTCATTCTGATTACTAGGAAGATTGTCTTAGTGTGTTGTCTCTTACTGTTATTTTTGTATTTTTATTAAAGGTGGGAACAAAGAAAAGATCCTCATGGTAGAACCTATTATGTGGATCATAATACTCGAACTACCACATGGGAGAGACCACAACCTTTACCTCCAGGGTAATATAGCATCTTTGTGCATCTGCAGTTATATTTTATCACATATGTGGTTTTCAAATTCATTTAGTACAGCATAATTTGATTCTTTCATTCTGCATATATTCAGTTTCTTTAAATTTCCTTGTATAAATAATGAATGTTCAGTCAATGAGACTAGATAGTCTGTAGGGCTTCTTCAAGAGACTGTCAAACATTGGCATGAGTTACTGAGAGAAGTTGCAAAATTTGGTCAGTTGTCAGTCCTTGTAATTTTTTTAAGGAAAGAAAGGTAACATTTAGGACAGTTTATATGTATGGTTCTGCAAGGATAGTGATCTAAAGTATGTTATTTCATAAGATTTAATGACTTAAATATTAAAGTGGCCCAAAACTATAATCTACAAAGGTCTCCATGAGTGAACTTATGCCTAAAATTGCAGAAAGTTTTAAATTAATAAAGTTTTTATTACATACTAAAATTCATGCTATTAGGCTGTCATTCAAGGCCATTCACAAACGAGTCTTCCTTTACTTTTGTATTTTTTCATAACTGTCTACATAACTGCACTGATAGCTAGTCGAATTGTACTATTTGCATTTATTTATTTCACACATTCTGTGTGTACCTGAAGTATATTTCTTAGATACTCAGATTTCCCTTCCAGATTCAATTTAAAGCCCACCATTATAAAACACATTCACAATCTAGAAAATTTAAGGCAGAGAAATGTTATTTTTGTGGGATATTTCTGTTTTATGGAACAAAGCACTCAGGCCTTGATTCTACAGTATTAAATGAGAACTTGTTGGAAAACATGGTGCCGATATTGCAATATAGCAAACCGTGAAGTTCATTTTAACTCTGACAGGATCATCAAGTTATAGTCATTCATTTAGCCCATTCATTGAGTGCCATGGCATGGGGTTTATTTCACTGAAACTGTTGTCCAAAAATTAGGCAGAGGTTGTCTTTAATTTCATCTTTAGCGTCTATTATTCTCTTTGTGACCCCATTGTATTTTTAGTAATAAGTTTAAGGAATTTATAATTGCTTGCTGAAAGGAGTTTACAATCATTTCATGAATTAATGATAAAAATTGGTTTAATAGATCCTACATGTGTAGAACAGGTGGAAGTTGGCATGAACCCTCAAGGATGAGTAGAATTCTAGTTGGTAGAGATATAGGGAAGGGTATTCTCTGAGGCAAAAGCATGACAAAATTCAACTCATGACACCCTTGGAACCAGCAAATAGTTGGTTAGACTCTCACGTGAGACCCTTGTAGGATCTCAGGGAGATGAGACTGAAAATATGGACAGTACATTTTTATGCCATGCCAGTGAGCCATCGTGGGTGGAATGACATGGAGTCCACCTGTGTTTCAGGAAGAAAATTGGCAGCAATATAATGGCAGGAAGGTGAGTTAAAAAGTAATAAAAAGAGTTCAGTTAACTCATCCTGAACATGGGTATTGGCTATAGAGCAGATTGCTTGGTATACAGCAAGCACTGTCAGTAAATGCTTATCAAAGAAAGAAGGAGAGGCCGGGCACGGTGGCTCATGCCTGTAATCCCAACACTTTGGGAGGCCGAGAGGTGGGAGGATCACCTGAGGTCAGGAGTTCAAGACCAGCCTGGCCAGCATGGTGAAACCCCGTCTCTACTAAAAATACAAAAAATTAGCTGGGTTTGGTGGTCTGTGCCTGTAATCCCAGCTACCCAGGAGGCTGAGGCAGGAAAATCACTGGAACCTGGGAGGCAGAGGTTGCAGTGAGCTGAGATCACACCATTGCACTTCAGCCTGGGTGACAAGAGCGAAACGCCATCTCACAAAAAAAAAAAGAGAGAGAAAACGGATAGCCAGATTGATACTGAAACTGTTCTTTCAGTGGCCTCTTTTTAGACAGGTTTTAGAAATTATATTAGGACTAATGCTCTCCCTCCCCTTGAGGGGCTTAAAACCTGATGGGTTGATAGCTGCAGCAAACGACCATGGCGCATGTATACCTGTATAACAAACCTGCGTGTTCTACACATGTGTCCCAGAACTTAAAGTAAAATTTAAAAAATAAATAAATAAAAATAAGCAACCTCTTCTAGTGTGGGACTAAACATTACAGTGACTAAAGGAAATAAAAAGGTATTAGTGGTAGAATGGGAAGGTAATGTAGCTAAAATAAATAGTTCATAGTTTCATGTTTTAGGTATTTTAACATGTCTTGATATTTAAAGTGAGTGAAGTAATAACTGCTTTTCATTTTCTTCTATTGAGAGATTATTGTTTATTTTTATTATTGTTTATTTGTGGTAGTTGGGAAAGAAGAGTTGATGATCGTGGAAGAGTTTATTATGTGGATCATAACACCAGAACAACAACGTGGCAGCGGCCTACCATGGAATCTGTCCGAAATTTTGAACAGTGGCAATCTCAGCGGAACCAATTGCAGGGAGCTATGCAACAGTTTAACCAACGATACCTCTATTCGGTAATTAGCAAATTATAAGATTGTTTACATAACTTCCTCCCTTATTTGTTTGTCCTTCTCTATTATGGTGATTTTTCTTTTCCTTTTTTTTTTTTCTTTCTTTTTTTTTTTTTTGCTATCCCTTGACCATAATCACATATCTGTTTTGGTGATTTTTAGAAATGGTATAGACTGTGTTACAAGGTATTTTTTAATCTTTAATAAATAGTGTTTCTGATATATATATATATATGCACTTTATAATATTTTAAAATATTCTAGTTTAGTAACATAACTTACACACTAAGTTTTATATCCTTACTAAGGGGTAGTTTCATAAATGCAATTCTTCGTAAAATAATATTTTTGCTAATTTTCAATCCTCCACTTTTATAATAATTTTGTTTGCTTTCAACATAACCAGTTACCTTATGATTTTACTTAGAGCCAGTCTCGCAGTATTATAGCTATTCTGATTCTCTTCCCAGATTCTAAGAAGCAACGTTCATCTGTTTTGTCCCATAAGAGATATTTCTAGAACTCGAAAGTTTTGTCCAAAAAGTCTAACACTGTCTGAAAATTTGACCAGTTGGGGATTTACTTATTGCCATAAGCAAACATCCGTGAGAGAAGTGGAAAAAACAAAACAAAACTCCTCTGATAAATGGTGTGATCATAGGAGGTAGAAAAGATAAATTTTAAAGTACTGGGCAACTACAGATAGTGTTTTGAGGCACCTTGAAGAAACCTAAAGTGTAGAAGTTAGCAGATAGAAAGGAAGTAGGAAAGAGACATATAAAGAAAATGTAAGTAACTTCCTCCAAAATCCTGTTACAGTCTTACTCTTTCGACCACATTTTTTTCAGAGGTTAAATAGTAAGTTCTCATTTGCAGGTTGACCTACTCTCCCGGTTATATGTAGCTAGCAGGGAGGGAGTGGGCAGCCTAGTTTCTATAGCGTTTCCTGCTGCCTTCAATTGCTGGTTCTTCCATGACTTGTACAGAAATCAGTGGTAAGGTTCCATAGTTTAGCTATATATAGTAATTATACCATATGGTATATATAGTAATATATATAGCTATATACATACATAAAAAGTAATACATATAGCTTTGTTTTTGGTTGGACTTACCTGTACACTTGAAAACCTTTGGTGAACAGGGCAGAATGAGGTAACAGATGTGTATCAGAAGAATGTTATCTTGCAAGTAATAGAATCTCCTTAAACACATTGAGGTTTAATTATCTCAGTACAACATCAGGTCTGGGGTAAAAGTCTAAGTGCTGCATTGACTCAGTAGTGTCATCAAGGACCTGGGTTCTTTCTGCCTTTTTGCTCTGCCATCCGTATCACACTTCAGGCCTTTTACTTCGTTTATATGGAACTCTACACTGTGGGCCTCACATCCATAGTCTAGGCAAGAAGAAAGAGAAAGAGGAATTGAAAGGGCAGATGGCTCTGTTGTTGCAAGCCCTTGCCTTTTTTACTTAGTGAAGGATGCCCTTACCATGGCCTCTGCCTATACTTCACTGGCCGGAATTGTTCACTCTACCAGCTCAGCTGCAAGGGAAGGGGGATGGAATGATCTTTATGGCCACGTTTCTACCTCCAACAAAGCAGGGATTTGGTTCTCAAGAACAGGTGGAAGATAAATATTGAGTATAATTAACAGGGTCTGTTACAAGATTATATTCATCAAGATGCATTTACTTTAAGAAATTATTTTTCAGGTAATTATTTTTACATTTGTCATTATTATAAAATTCTTGATAGAATGCTTATATTTTCCTCAGAATATATTTCTAAGTTATAATAAGAATGGAGGCATACATAAAAATGTGTTTTTATGTATGCATGAAAATATAAAAGATACTAATTAAAAGTTTATTTCTATAAATGGTACTGGAGTTGAGTGTTAGTTTTATTAGTGGGCATTTGTTTTAAAGAAAATTGTGATAATTGGTCTATTTTTAAACAAATAATATTGCCTCATTTAAACATCAATTTCCTGTATGTTCTTCTCCCATTTCATCTTCCCTCTATAGTTTAGTATGGAAGGACTGGGAGAGTAAAGTACTGATGCCAGTGTATTATTTTTAAATCATTTTAGAAAAACTAATAATTAATTTGATTAGTTGATAGTCTCCTCTTCATGACATTTTATGAACTTTGTGTCTTGGCTGGGAGTGGTGGCTTACACCTGTTATCCCAGCACTGTGAGAGGCCGAGGCGGGTGGATCACGTGAGCCTCGGAGTTTGAGACCAGCCTCAGAAACACGGCAAAACCTTGTCTCTACAAAAAATACAAATATTAGCCAGGTGTGATGGTGCATGTCTGTAGTGCCAGCTACTTGGTGGGGCTGAGGTGGGAGGATTGCTTGAGCCTGGGAAGCAGAGGCTGCTGTGAGCTGAGATCACACCACTACACCCTAGTCTGGGTAATAGAGCAGGAAGATCCTGTCTCAAAAAAACAAAGAACTTTGTGTCTTGAAATTGCTACATTTCCTTATGTAGATCGATCGATCGATCTATCTACCTATCTATCTATCTATCTATCTATCTATCTAATAATATAGATCTATTTTTGAGATAGCTTCTTGCTCTGTTGCCCAGGTTGGAGTGCAGTAGTAGTGTGATCACAGTTCACTGCAACCTCCACCTCCTGGGCTCAAGTGATCCTCCCACCTCAGCCTTCCAAGTAGCTGGGATTTTAGGCAAATGTGCCAACATGTCTGGCTAATTAAAAAAAATTTTTTTTAATAGAGACAGGGTCTTCCAGGCTGGTCTTGAACTCCTGGGCTTAAGTAATCCTCCCACCTTGCCCTCCCAAAGTGCTGGGATTACAGGCGTGAGCCACTGTGCCCAACCCCTTATCATATTTTTAGAAAATTATTATAAAATGTGATTCTGCCATGCACTTGGCTTATTTCCACTTCCATATTAAAATACTGTTATTTTATTTCTCTCCCCAATCTTTTCTCCAATCAGGCTTCAATGTTAGCTGCAGAAAATGACCCTTATGGACCTTTGCCACCAGGCTGGGGTAAGCCGTTATGTTTTTGCTAATGATCCGTAAGGGAGATATATATATCTCCATATATATCCCTTATTTTATATGTATATCTCCCTTATATATATCCCTTAATATATACCCCTTATAATATATAATATATATTATTATATATAATATATAATTATATAATATATATTATATATATTATAATTATTTATATAATATATAACATATATAATCTATATTATATATAGAATAGATTATATATTGTATATATTCTATAAGACATATAAGCGATACATATATCCCTGATATATTTTTATATATATTTATATATAATATATAATATATAATTACATATATTCCTTATTTTATATATAGATCCCAAATAGTTATTAAATATTATGGTCACTTTATGTTTCAGAGAAAAGAGTGGATTCAACAGACAGGGTTTACTTTGTGAATCACAACACAAAAACAACCCAATGGGAAGATCCAAGAACTCAAGGGTATGTATATACAGCAGCCTTAAATCATCTTGCATATATCTGTAGGTAGAATCAACCAACCTTGAATGAGATATTTTTAGTACCTAGAAAATGTTCATCTTGTGATTTTAACTTTATCTTTTAGCTTACAGAATGAAGAACCCCTGCCAGAAGGCTGGGAAATTAGATACACTCGTGAAGGTGTAAGGTACTTTGTTGATCATAACACAAGAACAACAACATTCAAAGATCCTCGCAATGGGAAGTCATCTGTGTGAGTGAAAACTTGAAGTTCTCCTTTAAATGTTGCTTAGTGAGCACATGAGAGTTAGTCTCTAACTTATCCTCAGGTTTAGAAAAATATTTTACTTTTTGGTTCAAGAAAACCTACACAAGTGATACGTTAGTATAGCTGTCTTTGCTCTCATTTGACAATGGATTTGCAGCATGTCATTCCTTAATAATAGCAATGGCAACTATTTATGTAGTGATTACTATGTGCCAAGGATTGTTCTAAGTACTTCATAGGTATTAACTCATTTTATCTTCCAATAACCCCTTGAGGTAGATACTATTATTTTTCCCTTTACCAAGTGAGGAGAGGTACAGGGAGTGTAACTAACTGTGCAAAGTTATAAGTCAAGTAATGGAGCTGGTTTCTAACTATGACAGTCAGTCTGTCTCTTGACTCTGTGCTCTTAACTGCCACATGACACTGCTGCAATGAGATGGTCAGTGAAATGATTTTCCAGATTTAAAGATACCTTAATTAAGCAGTTGACAGATGTCTCCTTCATTCTTACTCTAAGGTGTAATGTCTTTGCGTAACTAAGAAAGTAGAAGCAATCATAAAAGGTCTTTTGCAAATTTGTACCACCATATCTGTGCATCTCCTACCACCTCTCCTCCCTCCTGTTCCTGCAGATGAACTGTCATTGTTATTATCAAAGTCTGCTCCCTCTGCTGGTACATTCGATTCCTACCACCACTTTTCTACTTAATTGCTCCAACAGTTACCACCTTTGTCTTGCATTATCAGGTTTTATTTCTCCACTAAATTATTCTTATCAGCTGTTATTTCTCCTAGATTTAAAAAAAAAAAAGCAAAAAAAAAAATTACAACTCTTCCCTTTACCAAACCAATGTGTTTGATTACACAATTCATTTGTGTGTGGTTTTTTTTTTTTTTTTTTTGAGATGGAGTTTCGCTCCTGTTGCCCAGGCTGGAGGGCAATCAATGATGTGATCTCAGCTCACTGCAACCTCCGCCTCCTGGGTTCAAGCGATTCTCCTGCCTCAGCCCCCCGAGTAGCTGGGATTACAGGCACCCGCCACCATGTCCAGCTAATTTTTGTATTTTCAGTAGAGATGGGGTTTTGCTATGTTGGCCAGGCTGGTCTCAAACTCCTGACCTCAGGCGATCCACCCGCTTTGACCTCCCAAAGTCCTGGGATTACAGATGTGAGCCATCACACCCAGCCCACAATTCATTTTTATTGCTCCCGTTTACAGGAAAGCTACTTGCACGGTTGTCTCTGTATTGCTGTTCATAGTTTCTCCTTTAAACCAACTCCAGGAAGTTCCCGTGACACTGAATTTGCAAGGGCACCAATGATCTTCCCATTGTTAATCCAGGCATTGGTCTGCAGTCCTGTCTGATTTGACTTATCAGGAACATTTGACATAATACATTTCTCTCTCCTGGCAAAAGTAGTGCTGTGAACCATACTTTCTTGATTTCCCGCTGCCTTTCTGGTCTTTTTTCTTTATTTTGCCGAGTCCTCCTTTTTTTCCTCAACCCTTTTTTTTAAAAAAAAAAAAAACTACATTCATTCTCTTGGTGCATCTTATTCAGTATTACACTTTTAAAACACCTGCCTGCTAATGACTCACAAATTTAGCTCAGACTTCTCACTTGAAATTTTGCTTTCTATATTCAGCTGCTTATTGACATCTCCACTTGTAACTCCTTCCTGATAGGTCCTGTAAAACCAGCTCTCTGGCCAGGCATGGTGGCACACACCTGTAATCCCAGCACTTTGGGAGGTTGAGGCAGGTAGATCACTTGAGCCCAGGAGTTTGAGACCAGCCTGGGCAACATAGCAAGACCCCATCTCCAAAGAAACAAAACAAAACTAAACTAAAACAAAACAACAACAAAAACCCAGCCCTACCTGTGATATTCCCTGTCACACAGTTGATGATAACTCCACTCTAGCATGTACTTGGGTCAAAAATTTTTGAATCACCTGGGCATGGTGGCTCACGCCTGTAATCCCAGCACTTTGGGAGGCTGAGGTGGGTGGATCATCTGAGGTCAGGAGTTCGAGACCAGCCTGGCCAACATGGTAAAATTAGCTGGGCGTGATGGTGTGCACCTATAATCCCAGCTACTCAGGAGGCTGAGGCAGGAGAATCACTTGAACCCTGGAGGCAGAGGTTGCAGTGAGCTGAGATTGCACCATTGCACTCCAGCTCGGGCAACAAGAGCAAAACTCCATCTTAGAAAAAAAAAAATGTGGAATCATCCACAACTCCTCTTTCTCTCCTAGCTTACAAACAGCCCATCAAGAATTCTAGTTACCTCAGCTTCAGAGCATATCTAGAGTCCAGCTGTCTCACCACCCCCATTGCCACCATTTTGGTCCAGGCTACCATTGTCTGTTGCCTGGCTTGGTAGCAGAGTCCTCTCCCTGCTTTCTTCCCATACCTTGTACAATGTTGTGTTATTCTCCGTACAGCACAGAGACTGACTTTCCAAAACAAAAGTTAAATTAAAAGCCATTTGTTTGCACAAAACCCTTCAGTGGTTTCCATCTCAGTTGGAGTAAAAAGCACACTAATGGCCTTACAGGATCTGACCCCTCTCATCTCTTCAACCTCTTCTTGGTTTTCGCTCCTCCTCATTCACCATGTTCCAGCTTCATTGGCCACTAGCTGTGCCTTCAACACCGTCAGCTTCCACCTTGGGTCTTAGCCCTTACACCATCTGCCTGGTATGCTCTTTTCCCAAATCTCCATATGGCTTATGCCCTCTCCTTCATGTTTTTGCTCAAATGTCGCTTTGTGTATGAGCTCTACTCTTTTTACCCTTTTGAAAATTACAAAATACTTGTCATATCACTCCTTATCCTTTGTCCTTTTAACAATGCCTTTTTTATTGTTTTAGGTCAAGAGTGATAAGACATTTGTACTTTACTTATCTCTTCACTAGTACATAAGCTCCACAAAACAGACATTTTTACCTATTAATAAGTAATGCTGTCACTGTCTAGAAGAAAGCCAGGTACCAGCTATCCCTTCAGTAAATGCTTGAATAAGTGAATTCACTTGAACCTGACAATGCAAGAGAACATTTTTCATCTGTTCCAAAGTGTTCCTTAAGATTATGAAAGTGATTTGTGCTTGTCAGGCCCTCAGTCAATAGGGAAGAGATCCAGGCTCTGTTACTGTGAGTCAGACCATGTTGTGAAACCTGTATTCCCAGGTGCCATGCCACCAACTCTGCCTTTTCTCTCACTGACTGCCTGAACCGTGTCATCTGGATGACAATGTTGTTTCTAGGAATTAGATTTTGCTCTGCTTATTATCTCCAGGAATATTTGTTTGAGTTTTAGGTTAGACTTAGGATGGGATAGAATTTCCTTCCACGTCTCTTCTGTCTGGAGCCTCTGTCCTCCTTAGATTTAAGGATTATCAAATATTTTCTTTGAAATAGTCTGTAGTAGACTTTGGTATTTCATTTAACTCACTAACCAAAGACCCAGCATAAATACAGTGTCCCTCTTTGTGTATGTGTGTGTCCTGTTGCTGTAATAGTCCCCATTACTTGAGCTGCTTTTGGCCCACCATGTATGTATACCCTTCTCTCCCAGGAAAAAACTTCCTGTGGTATTTTGTAGGACTTTAGGACCTCTGATTTCATACTGAATACTAAGTATTCAACTTTATTATGAGTTAATTTGGTTTCTTTTTGTTTTTCTTTAGAACTAAAGGTGGTCCACAAATTGCTTATGAACGCAGCTTTAGGTGGAAACTTGCTCACTTCCGTTATTTGTGCCAGGTACTACAGTGGTAAATAAATCTTATACTCACAATAATTTAGTGTTATCTTTATACAATACATATACTATAACTTAGATGATATTATGATATTGTTTTTGTTTTTAGTCTAATGCACTACCCAGTCATGTAAAGATCAATGTGTCCCGGCAGACATTGTTTGAAGATTCCTTCCAACAGGTAAGGAGGATTTTAGCAGAATAAAATACTATTTGTCTCATTGTATTCTGTACATCTGAAGAAAGTTAGGGTTTTAGAAATTTTTAAACCACCCAGAACACAGCTATAATAATAATGACTGCCATCGCCACTTACTGAGTGCCTTTTTTTTTTTTTTAATAGAGATGGAATTTTGCCATGTTACCCAGGTTGGTCTCGAACTCTGGGCTCAAGTGATCCATCCACCTTGGCCTCCTAAAGTGCTGGGATTACAGGCTTGAGCCACTGTATCTGGCCTAAGTGCCCATTTTAATAATAGTTATACTAAACCCTACCATAAACTGAGTGAATATCATTTGTAAAACACCGGCATCTTACATTTCTCATTTTATTTCATTCGTCCTCACAGCATCCCTTTGAGATAGCTCTTATTGTATCTCCATGTTATAGGTGAAGGTACTGAGACTGAGAGACAATCATTCTATCATGAATTTAGACGTGTATTTACTAAAATAAAGCCTAAACAGCTTTTGGAATGAGTTGATTCTTGTTTCGACACTTAATACTTGGCTAAGAATTTATTACCTCAAAGTTTTGATAATGCTATCAAATTAAAATTAAATTGGTAGATACTGTATTCCATCTGAGTATTGCTTTAATAACTGTTTATTCTCACCTTTACGTTTCTGTTTAAATGTGATCTCAGAGAGACCTTCTCTGAGCTTACTATTTTAAGATGGCAGTCCTGCTCTTCTCCCTCACAGTCACATTCCAGCCATTTATGGTGCTTTATTCTTTTTCATAACCACCCAACATGGTGTATTTTGTCTTCCTTACTAGAATGTGACTCCATGAGAGCAGAGACTATTGGTTTACTGCCGTTCTGCCTAGTACCTAGAATAGTGCCTTTGCACATAGAGGGTATTCAATAAATATTTGATGAGTGAATAAATGAATGCAGTATTTCTACCTTTCCTGAATCATCTGCAGAATATTTAAGGATAAATAATCCAAATACTGTATTGTCAGTTTTTTTCCGATGGAGAATTTTTCATAATGAGACGTCTTGTTCCCTCCCCCTCTAGTATCACAGTGATGAACCAAATTTTGCTGTGTACTCAGGCATACAGGGACTTTTATTTATACTTTGTACAAGCCAGAATGGAGTAATGATACTCTGAGCCCCAAGAGAGTTTCAAGCCATAGCTTAATTTTACTGTTGGACTTTGGGCATAATACTTAAACTATTATCAAGTTGATTTTTTTCTTTTGAGTTAATAAATTCTTGGCAAACTAAGTGTAAATAGGTCAACCTCTGTTTGGGTTGATTTTAGTAAGTGTACATCTGAATTCATAGAAGACTTTATTTTGCTTTTTACCCTGTCTTGGGAAGAATCATGGTCTATTTGATGTATAGCACTGAGCCCATGACTGCCCCAAAGGAGGCATGCTGGTGAGCTATGCTCCAACCCAGACCTGCCAGTCTTGCTCTGGTCCTGACATATGTGTGGAATGTAATGTATTTCTATCCAAAAGTAAAGCCTACTTACTAGTAACCTTGATGTAAGCTATTAAAGATTATGAAAATTTGGTATAGGTATTGTTTTTAAGTTATACTAGCCTGTGAATAAATTCATCATTGTATAAATAATTAGTCATTATAGCTGAGTTTCTTTCCTACTGAGAAATGGAATGTTCGGTATAAGCAGGATGCAGAACAAAGTCTTTTGCCTCTAAGTGCTGCTAGTCAGAAAAATTTACAAGTCACGTGTTGAAAGATTTTGGTACAGTTTGGGGAAACCAGCAGGGAAGATAATATTTTTAACCTTAAAAGCCTTTTGTGTCAAGCTCTTCCTGTCTTGCCGTTAACCCAAAGTAGAACTATCATTTAATACCAGAAGGGGGAAAGAGTATAGGTGACCCTTAAACAACACAGGAGCTAGGAGTGCTGACCCCTTGCACAGTTGAAAAACCACATATAACTTGACCCAAATGGCCGGGCGCGGTGGCTCAAGCCTGTAATCCCAGCACTTTGGGAGGCCGAGATGGGCGGATCACGAGGTCAGGAGATCGAGACCATCCTGGCTAACACGGTGAAACCCCGTCTCTACTAAAAAAAATACAAAAACTAGCCAGGCGAGGTGGCGGGCGCTGTAGTCCCAGCTACTCGGGAGGCTGAGGCAGGAGAATGGCGTAAACCCGGGAGGCGGAGCTTGCAGTGAGCTGAGATCGCGCCACTGCAGGCCAGCCTGGGCGACAGAGCGAGACTCCATCTCAAAAAAAAAAAAAAAAAAATTTGACCCCAAAACTGAACTACTAATACCTACCATTGACTGGAAGCGTTACCAATAACATAAAGAATCAGTTAACACATATTTTGTATGATATATGTATTATATACTCTATTCTTAAAGTAAGCTAGAGAAAAAATGTTTTTTAGAAAATCATAAGGAAGATAAAATACTTATACTATTCATTAAGTAGAAGTGGATCATCATAAAGGTCTTCATTTTCATTGTCTTCACATTGGATAGGCTGAGGAGGAGGAAGAGGGCTTGGCCTTGCTTTCTCAGGGTTGGCAGAGGCTGAAGAAAATTCAAGTATAAGTGGACCTGTGCAGTCACCATGTTGACTTAAATTCATGTTGTTTACGGGTCAACTGTATGTGAAAGTGAGTCAGGAAAAGCTTAAGAGATTGATATGTATGTCTTTATCTAGTTTGTGAAACAAACCAATTCATCTCTTCAGTTAAAAGCATTGTATAAGATAAGGAAATCTGTTATTTTGAAAATACAGTTTAAATTTAAATTGTTTTGAAAGGAATTTGTACTGCATGTGAGTATTTAATATTCATGTTTTTGTTTTTAATTAGATTATGGCATTAAAACCCTATGACTTGAGGAGGCGCTTATATGTAATATTTAGAGGAGAAGAAGGACTTGATTATGGTGGCCTAGCGAGGTAAAATAAAAAATACATATCTACCTTGAAATAAGTGTATCTCGTATGCAGGGAAAGTATTCTTGAAAACATATGTAAATATATTGTATTAAAATTTTGAATTAACAATCCAGAATTTTTCTCAAAAATACACAAGGTAACCATTATTATTATTACTTATCTTGGTTATCTTTCTCTACATTTTCTTTACATATGTGTAAATTTGTATATATGTGTATTATATATTTGCAGCTTTTTTAACAATCATACAAGTGTACAAAATGCAGGATCTGATTTTGGTTTTTTAATGTAGTGTGGACATCTTTCTATGTTAGCATATATATATATATATATATATATATATATATATATATACACACACACACACACACACATACACACACACACACACACACACACACACACACAGTGAGTGAGTGAATTTATTTCTTTTTTCTTCTTTTTTTTAAAAAAGTTTTTAAAGGCCGGGTGCAGTGGCTCACGCCAGTAATCCCAGCACTTTGGGAGGCCAAGGCAGGCGGATCATGAGGTCAGGAGACCGAGACCATCCTGGCTAACATAGTGAAACCCCATCTCTACTAAAAATACAAAAAATTACTCTGGAGGCTGAGGCAGGAGAATGGCGTGAACCTGGGAGGTGGAGCTTGCAGTGAACTGAGATCACGCCACTGCACTCCAGCCTGGGCAACAGAGCAAGACTCCATCTCAAAAAAAAAAGAAAGTTTTTAAAGCTTTTTGTAGAGATGAGGGTCTCATAATTTTGCCTAGGCTGTTCTCGAACTCTTGGGCTCAGGAGATTCCCCCCACCTTGGTCTCCCAAAGTACTGAGATTACAGTTGTGAGGCACAGCACTTAGTCTGAATATTTTCTTTTTTAAAAATGTCTGTGTAATATTCTGTTGTATGGGAATATCATAATTAATGGATTAGTATGCATACATTCTTATTTTTTGCTATTGTAACATTGTGTGTTGGTTTTATATTTATGTTTTTAGTCTAATCTGAGTCTCTTTTGGGAGTGTTTTCTACATTCACTAAATATATTGCTAACAGTAGACACTTGTGAAGCAGTATGGGTGGAAAATCCTTTTTTTTTTTTTTTTTTTTTTTTTTTTGTCCCTTATTTGTTCTGCCCCAGCCTAATTTGGCAACAATCTATTGTTTAGCAAAACATTTTGATTAAATCTTTCTAAAGAATTCAAACTTGCTTTTCATAAAAACAACTCCTTTTTTGAACTCATTTTAGAGGTGTACAGAATTACAAAATCACAGTTTTAACACAGCTGGCAAAAAGAGATACAGAATCAAGTACAACTGGTGGGAACAGATATGTGATAATATATGTGGAATTATCAGAGTTTTGTTTATATTAGCATATTTCCTCATTACAACATTAGACTTTTCCAGAAACAAAACACTGCCTATCACAATAAATGTTCATATTGCATCTATTGTGAGTTTATCTCAATTTCAGAAATGTTCAGACATAAGAAAGGTACATCTTAGAAATGAGGAAGTATGGTATGTTTACAATGTGTCTTTATTAACATTTACATTCTTGTCTGAGCCCTTATTTGCCTCAACTATTTTGGTCTAAGTTTTATATTTTGATGGTTTTGATGAATATAGCCAGTTCCTCCATAACATGATTTTTTATTCCTAAATTTTTTATTTAATTCGTGTATTGGTGGGTTAGATTCATCAAATGGTTTATTAAAGAGTTTACAGGGTTGATATATTCCTACAGTCTTTGCATAATGTTCTCTGTTGCTTTTACATATAAACAACAATTTCACTAGATACAAATTTCTCACACACTTGTTTTTCTAATACTCAGACATTGCTTTACTGTTTTCTAGCACTGAATGTTAGTACTGTGAAGTGTGAGGCCAGCCCCTTGTAGGAACCTTATTTTTCCTCTGGGTGCCTACACAGTCCTTTTTCTTGAAGTTCAATAATTTCACTGTTGATTGTTTTGTATCTTTTTTTAGGAATGTGTTAAGATCTTCCTTAATGTCAGGGAAGTTTTCTTCTATTATGTCTTTGAATATTTTTTCTGTTCCGTTTGTTCCATTTTTCTTCAGGAACATCAGTCATGGGTATGTGGAATCTCCTTTGTCAGTCTTACATGTCTGTCATCTTTTCTCTGATCATTTTTATCTTTGTGCTTTTCCATTTTACTTTGATTTTTCTCAAGCCTATCCTCATGTCACTGTTTGCAGTACTGCCCTACGTTTTGCTGCTTCTAATGTGGTTTTTCTTCATTAGTGGTTTTACTGTTTTCTTCATTTTCTTCTTTAGGCTCTGCTAGTTCATCTGTTGTCTCATAATTTTTTCAACCTCTTGTGTCTCTTCAGTTTATTTGAGAGTATTGAGAAGAATATGTTGAAAGTTAATTCTTCTGCCTCTTGCTAGTTAGGAATTTTTCTTCCTTTTCTGCTAGCATCAGGGGAAAGTTTGGATGCCATGTTTTAGCCATTCTTCTTTTGAATTGATTCAGTTTCCTCTGGGCTGTTGTTTGCTAAAAATTATCTGAAGCATCTGGAGGATTTATTCCTAATTTTTATATATGTGTCTAAACACACTCTCACTAGACCTGCTCCGTCCTCTTACCTGGGGCATGTCTTACTTCAGCCTCATCATAGGGGGACGTCACTTGGTTCAACTACTACTATGTTACAACTGGACTTAGTTTTAAGAATTGGTGTTTACCATTTCTAGTTGATTTTGTTTAGGGACTCCCTTCTGTACCCTTCAGGCAGTATCAGCGATTGTGTTTTAAAAGTTTTAGAAAAGCATTTATTAACAGGCTGCCAGACCAGATCTAGCCTACATAGAGGTTGCCCTCATTGTGATTTTACAGTTTTTAAATTACTTGATGACATTTGAAAATCATTAGATTATGCTTAAGAATGAAGATTTCTGACTTCTCTTTAAAACACTCGACCCACAATCCTGCCTTCTCACATGGCATCAGTGGGCTGAATCAGAGTCACTGTTTCCCCTGTAGGTTAGCATATGCTCTGTTTCACTGCAGTGTCCACCGCTGCCCAGTTGTCTGAGGACTACGATAATATGCCTAGAAATTCTTCTTCCTTAACACCGATAATTTAGCAGGGATGTAAGGAATGGAGGATTGTGGCTAAGCAGAGAATGTGAGAGAAGGAAGCCCCTTGTACTCACAGATCATTGTAAGCATTTGAGTTTGGAACCCTTCTTTAGAAGAAATTGCTGTTGAAAAGAATCTTTTAGAGATTGGGTTTATCTTGTAATACCTTTATCTAGTTGAAGATTTCGTATATTGGACTTTAAAATGAGTGGTAAAAGGTTAGAGATTGCTTATCATATTTAAAGATTTAACCTTTTAAATGTTAGTTTCATTTTTAATGCAGTGACAATAAAGTTAAAACTGTTCTATAGCAGCAGTGCTGTGTATCTCAGTATCACCTGCGAATGTATATTAAAACCTATTGTATATATGTCCTGGAGTGCTTGTAAGAGTTAAGAATACAAAAAATACATGGCTTTTGCCTTTGAGAAACTTATAGTCTGATGGATGGGGCAAGTCCTGTGCATAAAAATGAATTAATATTGTGAGAGTATTCAGTGACTGATATTAATACATATACACTGGAAATTGCTTCAAAAAATTGTTGAAGTGGGATTTAAGCTGAGTTGAAGTTGAGGAGACATATCCAAGCAAAAGTGTGGCATACAAATAAGCATGTTATATCTGTATGAGGATCAGTGAATTTGTAGTTTGGCCATATCGAAACTAGCAGGTAACTTAAAATGGAGAGCCAGATCATAGAAGAACATGGATGGAGGGCCGAGGAATTGGGCAGTGGAGTTCTTAAAGACTGTTGAGCCAGAGGTATGATGTATATATGAGTATATTTAAGATCTGTTTTTAAATTCACATATTAATGCTAAAAAATAACCTTGACTTACTTTCTTATAGAGAATGGTTTTTCTTGCTTTCACATGAAGTTTTGAACCCAATGTATTGCTTATTTGAGTATGCGGGCAAGAACAACTATTGTCTGCAGATAAATCCAGCATCAACCATTAATCCAGACCATCTTTCATACTTCTGTTTCATTGGTCGTTTTATTGCCATGGTGAGTTCTTGACTTTATTGTTTTTATTTATTTAAATTTGTTACAAATGTATTAGAGAAGTCTTTTTTTTAAAAAAAGATAAGCATTATATTTGCTATTCACAAATTTTATTACCAATAAAGTTTCCCTGGAGAGTATAAAAATACATTTTTTGAGTACCTGTATAAAATCAAGATTATGAATATGAAGATTATGTTTATACAGCCACTTAGTCTTTAAAAGTCCTTTCATTTTTAAAATTAAAACTCATTTATAGTATGACTACTTTTATTTGTTTATTTTTAATAGAAAAAATTTTAATTCTTTTGAGACAGGATCACACTCTGTTCCCAGGCTGGAGTGCAGTGGCATGATCTCAGCGCAACCTCCCCCTTGTGGATTCAAACGATCCTCCTACCTCTGCCTCCCAAGTAGCTGAGACTACAGGCTTATGCCACCATGCCAGCTAATTTTTTTGTAGTTTTAGTGGAGATAGGGTTTCGTTATATTGCCCAGGCTGGTCTCAAACTCCTGGGCTCGAGTGATCCACCTGTCTCAGCCTCCCAAAGTGCTCAGAATACAAATGTGAGCCACCACTGCCAGCCTGCTTTTCAATACAAGGAAAATCTTAGCTATTTAATAATTGTATTTGATTGTTTTTGGAATTTTTAGAGCTTTGCAGAAGCCTTTATGGAACTATTGTCTTTTGGGAAGTGTTTGTATTTATTTATTTACCTATTTATTTGCACTTTATTGCCTATTAATTCATTCAGCAAAAATTTATTGACAGCCTACTGTAATGCCAAGCACTGTTCTAGGCTCCAGAGATGAAAAGAATACACGTCCCTGTTCTCAGGGACCTAAATTCCATTAGATGGAAACAAATAATCAATAGATATATTCTGAAGAAAAGAGTGTGTTGCTTTTTTTATATGGTTAGAGGAAGCCTCACTGATGGATGACACATGAACAGAAATTGAAGAAAGCTAGGGACTGAATCATGCAGATATCTTGAAGACTATTCTAAGCTTAGGGAACAGCAAGACAAAGGCTCTAATGCGGGAGTGCATTCTTGATTGAGAAAGAGACCAGTATAGTTGCAGCAGAGGATATGAGAGAGAATGTAGTAGGAGATGAGATTGAGAGATGCTGTGTTGGGACCTTTAGGAAATTCATGTAAGAGTTGAGTAGGGCAACGAGTGACATGATCTAACTAACATGATCTGACTTAAATTTTATTAAGCTTGCTTTACCGGCATGTAGAAGACAGACTATAATTGGGGGCATAGGAAAACATGGATAGAAACAGGAAAATCATTTGTAACAATCCAGGTGAAAGATAATAGTGGCTTGGACTTGTGTCTTCTAGCAGTGGAGGAAGTGAGAAGTGGTTTGGATTCTGGGTATATTGCAAAGTTAGAACTAACAGTTTTCTGACGGATTAGATGCAGGGTGTGAGAGAGAGTCAAGTATGGCAACAATACTTATGGCCAGCTTGTCTGGTTGCAAATTTTGAGGGTGGGAGAAATCAAGAATATTTAGGTTTGGCTTGTTACGTTTGAAGTAGACATCCAAATGGAGATGTAAAAGAGATAGTTGGAGGTATAAGTCTGGCAATGAAAGGATATTTAGTTTGGAGATAGGCATTTGGGAATTCTTGGCACACAGAGAGTATTAAAAGGCAATATGATTGTTTACAGAGTAAGTGTGGATGAAGAAGTTGTTCAAGGACAATGATAAGTCAGGGAGATAAGTAACCAGCAAAAGTTCTGAGGTAGTAGAATCAAATAGGAGTGGTCCCCAGAGGACAAGGGAAGAAGGAAGTGTGTTTCAAGAAGGAAGACATGATCAGCCCTGTCATATGTTACTGATAGGCTGAGCAAGATGAAGCCTGCGATTTGACCATTGTATCTGCAAAGGTGAAGGTTATTCATGAGTGGTAGGGTGGAAAGACTGATGAGAGTAAAATCAAGAGAGAATGGAGGGAGAGTGGATACAGCAAATATAAACAAGGAATCGTAGAGAATTGGTCACTAACTAGAAATGCTTATGGAGTCGAAATGGGAGGAGAATAAAACATTTGTATTGCTGATAGTGATGACTAAATATTTTAGTCTGTTTTGTGTTGCTATAAAAGAATACCAGAGGGTGGATAATTTATAAAGAAAAGGCGTTTGTTTGACTGTGCAGGCTGTACAAGAAGCGTGTTGCCAGCATCTGCTTCTGGTGAGGGCCTCAGGCTGCTTCCACTCATGGCAGAAGGAGAGGCAGCGTGGATGAAAGTCACATGATGAGAGAGGAAGCAAGGGTGGGGAGGAAGTGCCACACTCTTGTTAACAACCAGCTCTGTAGGGAACTAATAGAGTGAGAACTCACCAGGGCATTAATCTCTTCATTGCAAGTCAAATTTCTTTGTTTTTCTGGTTTAATTTTAGAATCGGGGGGTACATGTGCAGGTTTGTTAAAAAGGTATATTGTATGATGCTGAGGTTTGGGGTGTGATTGAACCCATCATGCTCAGGTAGTGAGCATAGTACCCAATAGGTAGTTTTTCAGCCCTTGCCTTCCTCCCTCTTTCCCTCCCATAGTAATCCCCAGGTGTCTATTTTTCCCATCTTTATGTCCATGTGTGCCCAGTGCTGAGCTCCCACCTGTATGTAAGAACATGTAGTATTCGGTTGTTGGCTTGAGAAAATGGCCTCCATCTGCATCTGTGTTATTGCAAAGGATATGATTTCATTCTCTGTATGGCTGAATAGTATTCCATGGTGCTTATGTACCACATCTTCTTTATTCAGTCCACCACTGATGGGCACCTGGATTTATTCTGTCTTTGCTATTGTGAGTAGCACTGTGGCAAATGTACAGTGCATGCGTCCTTTGGTAGCACAGTTTATTTTCCTCTGGATATCTATACCCAGTAACTGTATTGCTGATTCTTATGGTGGTTCAACTCTTAGTTCATTGAGAAATTTCCAACCTGCTTTTCAAAGTGGCTGAACTAATTTACATTCTGAACAAAGTATATGTCTCTTCTTTTTCTGCAGCCTTGCCAACATCTATTATTTTTTAATGTTTTAACAAAAGCCATTCTGACTGGTATGATGGTATGAGATGGTGTCTCATTGTGGTTTTGATTTGCATTTCTCTGATGATTAGTGATGTTGAGCATTTTTTCATGTATTTGTTGGCTGCTTATATGTCTTTTATTTTTTTGAGACAGAGTCTTACTCTGTCACCCAGGCTGGAATGCAGTGGCATTATCCCAGCTCACTGCAACCTCTGCCTTCTGGGTTCAAGCAATTCTCCTGCCTTAACCTCCTGAGTAGCCGGGACCACAGGCGTGCACCACCAAACTCAGCTAATTTTTGTATTTTTAATAGAGATGGGGTTTCACCATGTTGACTGGGCCAGTCTCAAACTCCTAACCTCAGGTAATCTACCCACCTCAGCCTCCCAAAGTGCTGGGATTACAGGTGTGAGCCACCACACCCAGCAGCTGCTTATATATCTTCTTTTGAGAAGTGTCTGTTTATGCTTGCCCACTTTTTAATGGGGTTCTTTTTTCTTGTTGATTTGCTTACGTTCTTTATGAATTCTGGATATTAGACCTTTGTTGGATCCATAGTTTATGAATATTTTCTCCCATTCTGTAGGTTAGTTTACTCCCTCTCTTGCTGTGCAGAAGCTCTTTAGTTTAACTATGTCCTATTTATCAATTTTTGTTTTTGTTGCAATTCTTTTGAGGACTTAGAAGATTTTTTCTCAAGGCTAATATCAAGAGGGCATTTCCTAGGTTTTCTTCTAGGATTTTAATAGTTTTAGGTCTTACTTTTAAGTATTTAGTCCATCTTGAGTTAATTTTTGTGTATGATGAGAGGTAGCACTCTGGTTTCATTCTTCTGTATGAAGAAGCCAGCTGGGGGATCACATTTCAACATGAGATTTGGAGGGGAGAAACATCTAAACCATACTACCAAGTTAGAGGATAAAGAATTTGATAAAGTCAGAATATAAGGAATATGAGAGCAATGGACTTGAGTTGGAGAGAGGAAGAGATTTATTTAGCACACATACTAGTTGATAGAAAGATTATCTGTAATAAGATTATATGCATTCAGATGCTAGTAGTGAGCAGATATAGTAGAACACACAAAAGTTCTCTTGTGGTTGCCTCTGTTTCCTCTGTGAAATAGGAAGTAAGATCATCAACTCAGAATAAGGAGCAGGGAGAAGTAAGTATTTGAGGAAAGAGGAGTAGGAATGAAATAGTCATCTAGGAAAGTGGGAGAGTGAATGCAGTAGGGAAATGTGATTACCAGGAAACAAACCAGTGATGAAATATGACTGTTGGTCATGGAGGAGTCAGCTTGGTTGTTTATGCATTTCTAGCATGTTCCATTGCCTAGGTACAGACATTGAGTAACCTGAGAGTTGAATTTAGCTGTGCTTGGGATTTTGCTAGAATACACTGGCGGAGGTAGGGTTTGAAGGGAGTTATTTTATTTTATTATTTGAGACAGAGTCTTGCTCTGTCACCTAGGCTGGAGTGCAGTGGTGTGATCTTGGCTCTCTGCAACTTCCACCTCCCAGGTTCAAGCAATTCTCCTGCCTCATTCCCCTGAGTAGCTGGGATTACAGGTGCATGCCACCATGCCCAGCTGATTTTTTGTATTTTTAGTAAGGACAGGGTTTCACTGTGTTAGCCAGGATGGTCTTGATCTCCTGACCTCATGATCCACCTGCCTCAGCCTCCCAAAGTGCTGGCAAGTGTGAGCCACCGCGCCCCACCTTGAAGGTAGTTATTTTAATGATTGACTATGGAATCTAAACTGAGTAAGGGAAGACATAACTTCATGAGGGGGCTAAGGTAGTATTAATAGCTTCAGTGGATTTTTTTAGTTCCCCCACATTGCTGGGAGTCTGGGGCTTCCTGGGTTGGCTGTTGTGAATAGGAGCAAAGGCACAGTGAGGTTAGTCCTAAAAGCCTCACATGCAACAGTGAGAGTAAGAAAGGAACGGGGGAGCTGCCTTTTCAGGTGCACAGAGCCCTTTTCTATTTCGTTATCCAATTAGGTTAATTCAATTTATAAAACATTTAGGAAGATTGAGGCAGGGTATGGTAACAGAAGTCTTGTATCATCCTATACAGTTTTTGATATATGTTATATAGCTGTATGTATAAAATAGATTTTGTTTTAACTTTGTTTTTCATACCTAGCATGTTATATAATATTTTAGTTTTCATGATTTATGCCATTCACTTACTGAATGCTTTGTTTACTTGTAAAGTCTCATGATATTTCTGTTATCATTGTTCTCTAAGAAATTGTTATTTTGCAAATTTTAAATAAAATTTTTCATTTTTCTTTGCAGGCACTATTTCATGGAAAGTTTATCGATACTGGTTTCTCTTTACCATTCTACAAGCGTATGTTAAGTAAAAAACTTACTATTAAGGATTTGGAATCTATTGATACTGAATTTTATAACTCCCTTATCTGGATAAGGTTTGAAGATTTTGTTTTGCAATAAGTCATTTTTTTGAAACTCATTTTGTTTCATTTTGTTAATTAGTGTATATATATTTATTTCACTCAGAGATAACAACATTGAAGAATGTGGCTTAGAAATGTACTTTTCTGTTGACATGGAGATTTTGGGAAAAGTTACTTCACATGACCTGAAATTGGGAGGTTCCAATATTCTGGTGACTGAGGAGAACAAAGATGAATATATTGGGTAAGGCGATATACCTTATTAAGCTTAATTTCTAGAACACTTCAGAACTAAATCCTTTCTCTGTACCCTTAATTTCATCCCCTTTTCATGCCTTTGGGAAATTCTTCTCACTAGTACCAGTGCTCTTGAAAAAAGAGAATGTATGTTGCTTCATTTTCCCACTGCCATTTGCTGTAACCATTCTACCATTTCCCTTTCCATGTCATTTTCCCTTTTTTAACTTAGGCTTTTAAATAGTGCTCACCATAGCCTCTTTCTTGAAACTCAGTGTTTTCTTGAATTCCATGATCCTATGTCATACGGATTTTCCTTACATTCTCTTGTTTTAAAATTTTGTTTTCAGAGAGGGTTTCACTCTGTCGCTCAGGCTGTAGTAGTGGCGTGGTTGACCATTGAGCTCAAGCTATTCTCCTGCCTTAGTCTCCTGAGTAGCTGGTACTGCAGGCTTATACTACTATTCCCAGCTAATTTAAAACAATGGTTTTTTTTGTTTTTGTTTTTGTTTTTGTTTTTGTTTTGTAAAGACAGGGTCTCACTGTATTGCCCAGGCTGGTCTCAAACTCTTGGCCTCAAGTCATCCTCCTTCCTCAGCCTCCCAAAATGCTGGGATTACAGGCATGAGTCACCACTCCTGGTCACTTGCACTTTTTTAATGACAGTTCTCTAAATCTCCTATTTCCTAAATGTAGGCATTTTTCCAAGATTTTATTTCAACCTGCTTATCTAAATATTCTGCTAACATAGCTTCAATTTTCTGTTAAAGTTATATCTGAACTTTAGAAATAATTTCCATTTGCCAGCCAGGTAAATCCAAACATTTTCAGGAAAGAACCAGGCAGTAAACTTGTTAGGCTTACAGGCCACATTTCTTATTGCAACTACTCACCTCTGTGGTATAGTGTAAAGGTAACCATAGATAGTGTATAAATAGATGTGTGGCTGTGTTCCAGTAAAACACTTGTAGACACTGAAATTTGATTTTGTATGATTTTCATATCCCAAAATACTTTTAATAGTTTTCAGTCATTTTTTTAAAATGTAAAAACTATTCTTAGCTCAAATGCTGGGGACAAAAAAACCAGATGATTAGGCCCACGGGCCGTAATTTGCCAACACGTGAACTACAGATGACCCATCTTAAAATGTCATGGGTCTAAAATCAAACTTTTCATTTTTCCTAGATATTTTCTCCTCCTGATGTCTTCTATGAATAGTACTACCATTTTCACCCTCTTAGATGCTAGCTGTCATCTCTGTCTCTTTCAGATTTTTTGTTTTTTATATTTGTTTTGAAAATGGGATTGGATTATACACATTACTCTGTATCTTACTCTTTTGTCTGAAGGACAGTACAGTTAAATCTAGCTCATTTTTTAATAGCTAGGTAAACTGGGGTGGTTTTTTTCCTATATTTTTCAGCTATTCCTGTCAATAGAGATCATTTAGGTTGTGTCCAGTTTGGGCCACTGCAAACAAGACAGCAGAAAACTTCCTTAAGCATGAATCCATACATCCTGCTACTTGTTTTGTGGGCTAGATTTTTAAAAAGTGAAGTTACTTGGTCAAAAAGTATTTAACAGATATTGCTATGTGGCTTTTGTAAAATGTCACAGCCATTCTTTTTTCCCTTCTTGTAAATTGCTATGGCCTTTCAAATTTACATCCTTAGTGTCTCTGCTTACCAACTTCAATGTACCCTTCTTAGCGTGACATTCTTGGCCTCTTCTTTTTCTGCTAAACCAGTCATCTCTGAGTGAGAGAAATTAGCAATAGCTGATTTTCCTCTTTTGTACTTTTGTACTCTGTTAGATATTTTTGTTTTGCTTTGTTCTGCAGCGTGCATTTATTACACTAGTTGGAAAAAAACAGTAACACTAGATTTTGAGGAAAATATATTCACAAAGATCATGCATAAGGCACTGGACTTTTTTTTTATTTGTTAAGCCTGAGCCTTCCACAAAGTCCAACAAAAATAAGTACCACAACCTGAGTGGCTAAAAAAATGCTATCATCAGTGGTTTCAAATATCAAAAGCAGTCTAAATAAAATCTTACCATGTAAGATTTATATTCACTTTCTGTAAAGTTAAGCACTGTTTCAAAACATTTTACCACTGTAATACTATTCATAGCTAATCATGAATGCAGCAATTTTTGGAGGATTTTGTTTCAGTTTCAAATAGTAACAGACTTTAGTCTTATTTTTTAATCCTGCTTTTGAGAATTATATGATAACACTCTTGTTTAGTTGTGATACCTTATTTTTAGTGCACAAAATAGGCCATCAGTGAAGCTATGAGTAAATGAATGGTAGAAATATATATGAAGTACTACTGGAATCTAAAGTAGGAAGAGAGGTATTGTTTCTGCTGGGAGGAGTCAGGAAAGTTCTTCATAGGACATTATGTATTAGGTTATGTCTTAAAAGATGCATGAGAGGCTGGTGGCTCCTGCCTATAATCCCAGCACTTTGGGAGGCTGAGGTGAGCGGATCACTTGAGCCCAGGAGTTCAAGACCAGCCTGAGAAACATGGCGAAACCTCATCTCTACAAAAATAAATAAATAAATAAAATTTTAAAAATAATTAGCTGGGCATGGTAGCATGCGCTTGTAGTCCCAGGCACTAGGGAGGCTGAGGTGGGACTATCACCTGAGCCCAGGGAGGTCAAGGCCGCAGTGAACCAGGCAACAGAGTGAGACCTTATGTTAAAAGAAAAAAAAAAAAAAGATACATGAAAGCTTGCCTGATAGAGGGAGATTTTGGGACAGGGAAAACAGCAAGAGCAGAATTGACGTATTAAGGGGATAAGTTGATGGTGAGAATTAGTGGCTATAGTGAAGCCTACAATGATAGCAGGGTTTAAAATTACCTTGGTTTAAAATTTGGTTGAATAGAAGGTGAGCAAGTGAAAACACTGAGTGTGGTGTACTTTTATAATGAGTGTGGTGGTAAAGAGAGGACAGAGAGTAATTTAAAAGAGACACTGGGTTAAAGGAAGGGTTTTTGGAAAAGAATAGTCTGAACACGTTTGTGGACAAATGGGAAGAAAAGTTGGAGTTGGAGTTGAGGATACGGGACAAAGAGGGTTTAGGAATTGAAGAAAAGTTTTAGAGGCAGCCTTAGAAAAGCATAAGGCCAGCTTCCTCTAGAAAACAAAAAGAAGAGTTAGAAATGAGAGGAGTGGGAACAGCTTGGCTTTCTTTTCATCTGCTAGAATCTGTGGCTTCTCTGTATGAGGTAGTGTATGCTGCTTCTCTAGGTAGTTCTTTCCAGATCCACCTCCTTTTGGAATCTCCTTTTACAGATTTTGTGTCACTGACACATTTTCTTCCTTATTTCATTTCTATCATACTTCCGTGCTCTTATAGCTGCTTTATATGTGTCTCTTCAGAATGTTTTGTTTTCATCTTGAGTTCTTCTATTCTAGTTAGGAAATCTTCATGTTTTCCAATAAACCAGCAAGTAAAGAACCTGTTCTCCAGCCTTAAGCCCTCTCAGACGATAAGCCCTCACCAGTCCATGGCCTGTGGACATATGGTCATTACATACTACTGAGACGATCCCTTGCCTCCCTGGTGTGGAAGGCTTTGAGTCAGAGTCCTCAGGTGTGTCATGGCAATGCTTGGTGTAAGGACAGCCTGTTAAATGACTGGCTATTCCTTTCCCGGTGAGCACATGATGTTTGGATGTATTTGTCTAGATATAAACAGGAAATAATTAGTGCTAGGATTTGGCTATCTTACTAAATAGTGAGGAACCTCCTATTTATTTTCTTTTTTTTTTCTGTTTTTTCTTTCCTATTTATCTTAAAAGCATCCTTTTTAATAGTTGCCAATGTGCTAGAACTGATTTCCTCGAATGTGTTAACTCTAAAATTATGTGCATACATACATATACACACACATCACATTTATATGTATGTATATATATGTGGCATATTTAGAAAAAGAGAAAGAACTATAGAAGTTCTTGGTGTTTTTAAGTATTTTACTTCACATATAAATTACCTATTTTTAAATACCATCTTTATTTTCAGTTTAATGACAGAATGGCGTTTTTCTCGAGGAGTACAAGAACAGACCAAAGCTTTCCTTGATGGTTTTAATGAAGTTGTTCCTCTTCAGTGGCTACAGTACTTCGATGAAAAAGAATTAGAGGTTAGGCCCTTTTATTTTGCTATTGTAGGGAATGTTAGTGGGGGGAGGGACTAATTTTGTGCTTTTACAGAACAGTGTTCACACATTTTAAAATCCTGTAGCACAATCTTGAATCCTCTCATTTGTCCTGATGTCAAGGTGGTATTTATTCTAGCATTGGGTAAGAGTCTTAGTTATGTTCTCTGAACTATATAATGCCATGAGCACAAAATCTTCAATCAGTGTCAGTTGTTAGGGGTCTTGAAGAGTTATTGGAACATTATTAATAATTCTGAAATTTCAGTTTAGTAGTGAGTTGCTTCAAAGATCAGAGTTTTAAGTCATGAGTTGTTAGTGGTCTTAACTACATTTAGACTTGGTAGAAGTATATCAGGTGTGCGATAAAATATATCTTAAAATATACCATCTTAACTATTTCTAAGTGTTCAGTAATGTTAAATATATTCACATTGTGCATCCAATCGCCAGAATTTTTTCATCTTGCAAAACCGAAACTCTATATCCATTAGACAAGTCCCCCTTTCCCCAGCCCCTGGCAACTACCCTTCTACTTTGTTTCTCTGAGTTTGACTACTGTTGATACCTCCTATGAGTGAAATCATACAGTATTTTACTTTCTGTGAGTGGGTTATTTCACTCAGCCTAATATCCTCAAGGTTCATTTGTCCTGTAGCATGTGTCAGAATTTTCTTCCTTTTTTAGACCGAATAATACTCCATTATAGGTATGTACACTACCACATGGTATTATCCGTTCGTCCCTTAAGGGACCTTTCTGTGGCTTCCATCTTTTGGCTGTTGTGAATAGTGCTGCTGTGAACACAGGTGTACACATATCTCTCTGAGATCCTGTTTCTTTTAGATATGTACCCAGGAGTAGTGTTGTTGGATCATATGGTAAACCTCTGTTTCCTTTTTTGAGGAACTACCATACTGTTTTCTAGATCAGTTGCATCATTTTACATTCCTGTTAAACATGTAGAAAGATTCCTGTTTCTCCACATCTTTCCCAACACTTATTTTCTGTTTCTTTCTTTTTTTTTTTTTTTTTTTTTTGCTTGTTTTTTTAATAGTATCCACCCTAATGGGTGGGAGGGGATATCTCATTGTGGTTTTGATTTGCATTTCCCTAATGATTAATTATCAAGAATTTTCTAAGTCTTATTTTCCCATATGAAGTTAGGACATAGGCCGGGCATTTGAATAGTTCTTGGCATTTCCTCTCTGCCTGCTTTGGGTGTGCTATTTTAACTGTAGCCATATTGGGCCTTTTATTAAGAAACTTGGTTCTTTCATGTAATCAAATATACATATGAAAAACAGTACTTTAAATTTCATACAGTAATATTCCTATGTAGGAATTAAGCCTTCTAGCAACTCTGGAAGTACAGTCATCCCTAGGTATCTGTGGGGGATTGGTTCTGTAGGGCACCTGTGGATACCACAATCCATGGATACTCAAGTCCTTACGGTTACAGTATATAATAGTATAGTATTTGCATATAACCTACACACTTCTCCCTTATACTGTAAATCATCTCTAGATTACTGATAAATACCTAATGAAATGCAAATGTTACAGTAAATAGTTATTATACTATATTTTTAATTTTTTTATTTTTTTTAATTGTTGTATTATTCTTTTTCTCAAATATTTTCAATCCACCATTGGTTGAATCTGCCGATACAAAAGCTGTGGATATGGAAAGGCGATATATATGAAAACCAGGACTCTGAGCCTGGCTGACATAGACCGTCACTAATCCTGGTTAACATCTTTCTTAACAGTTTGCTTACACAAATTAACAGAAACATATTAGAAGATTAGCATGGAAGACATTTTTAGAGTAGTATTTATTAATCTTTTTAAAAACCACAGACTTCATTTTTAATCTGAAGACAGACATCTTGCATCCTCTAAATTCATACACCTAAATACTCCATATCTCCAATTAAGAATGCCTATTTTAGAGGTGCACTCAAAGAGGGATGTTATAGTGGGAGCCTTATACTGAAGTGGAGATGAAATTAAAACAGGAGATCAAGAAGCATAAGAATAGGAACATGTAGTTTATGTACCCTTCGCAGGATGTATAATGTTCTCACATATTGCCCTGTGTGTGGGAAGGCCATATGATACTTTTCTTTTACATATAAGGTGACTGAAGCTCTTTATGATTATTTGCCTTGCCCTAATCAATTAAAAGTACAATTAAGAGTGCTAATCAATTAAGAGTGCAGAGCTGTGTGAGAAAATACAGAATTTGTCTTGTTTTGCTTTGTCTTAAGTTTTACTCCTAGTCTGTTGTTCTTCCGTCTGCTGCCATTCATTGGCTCTCTTATCACAGTAACGGTTATTCATACTATTATTCACAATAATGGCTATGCATAATCACACCCCCTTTTATAGGTTAATATCTGTTTAATGCTTAAGAAGATACAGTAGTCATTCTTTATGAAAACCCCTACCACACTAGGAATAGAAGGCAACTTTCTTAGTTTGATAAAGGGAATCATCATCAACAACAAAAAACCTTAGCATTATTCTAAATGGTAATATTTTGAAAGTTTCCCATTGAGTTTCGGAAAAAGGCAAAGATGTCTACTCTTACCACTTCTATTCAATATTTTACCAAATACCCTAGCCAGTGGCAAAAGCAGAAATAAGAAGCATAAAGATGGGAAATAAGTAAAACTGCCTATATTCACAGATGAAAACATGATTTTCAGCTTAGATTAGAAAATCCTAGGTAACCCACCAAAAAACTACTGGAAATAAGGTGAATTTAATAAGGCATGGGTACAATTTTAATACTTTAAAAATCAATTGTATTTTTATGTATTAGCAACAGACACTTAAAATTAAGATTTTAGTTTCATTTGTGAAAGCATCAAAAAATGAGCAAATTTAATCAAAAACACACAAGACTTCTATACCAAAAACTCAAAACTGCTCAGAAAAATTAAGGAAGACCTAAATAAATGAAGAGATATACCATGTTATATTGTTAAAGTGTCAATTCTCTCCAAATTGATTTAGAGATTCAACATCTCAGCAGAATTTTTTTATAGAAAGTGACAGGCTGATTTCAAAATTAGAAGGAAATACAGAGGCCCTAGAAGAGCAGAGCCAATTTTGAGAAAGGACAGACTTGGAGGATTTACATCACCTGATTTTAAGACTTATTTCTAATAGTAAATAAGATAATGTGGTATTTGTGAAAGAATAGACAAATTGGTGGAACACTAGAAAGTCCGGAAGTAGACCCTATATTGTCAATTGATTTTCAGCAAAAGTGCTAAGATATTTCAATGTGGAAAGGGAATATCTTTTCAACAAATGACGTTGAATCAACTGAATGTCCATATGGAAGAAAATTAACTATGAACCTACTTCAGTCCATATTTAAAATTAACTTTGACCTTACCTCTGCCCATAAAATTATTCATGCTTACAATTAAAGAGAATTATAAGTCTGAATGTGAAAGTGAAAAAGAAAACATGAGAGAAATCTTGATGCAGGCAGAAGTTTTTTAGAACACAAAAAGTAATAACCATGAAAGAAAAATAAGGATAAATTGGACTTCTTCAAAAGCTAAAAACTGCTCTTGAAAAGATACCATTAAGTGAAAAAGTAACCTACACACTGGGAGAAACTGTTGAGACAAAGATCTTATATCTGAAATATGTTAACAAAAAACTCATGGAACTCAATAAAAAGACAAGAAAACATTTTTAAATAGACAAAGGCTCACTTCACAATAGGAGATACACAGATGGCAAGTAAATACATGGAAAAATGCTTATTAGTAATTGGGGAAATGCAAATCAAAACACCACTTTGAGATAGTGTTGGTAGTTTCTTATAATGTTAAATGTACATCTACCTTATGGCCTACCAGTTCTACTGTTAGGTGTTTATTAAAATGAAATATATATCTAAACAAAGACTTGTACATAAATGTTAATCACTTTATTCATCATTGCTAAAAATTGAAAGTAACCTAAATGAATTAACAAGTGAATGGATAAGCAAATTGTTGTATATTCATATAATGGAATACTACTCAGTGATAGAAAATATGAACTACAGCATGGATGAATCTCAAAAACATGTTGAGTGGGAAAAACAAAAGAGGATGTGTGTATATGTGTATGCACTATATATGACACAAATATGGATGTATGCATATACATGACATTCTTAAAAGGACAAATATAATCTGTGGTGAAATCACTGATCACCTGAAACTAGAGATGAGGATATGGTTTTGATTACAAAAAGGGATATGATGGAAATATTCTATATCTTGATTGTAATGGTGGTTACACAGGTGTATACATCTGTTGAAAATCTTCTAACTATATACCTAAGTTTGTGCATTTTATTCTATGTAAATTATAGCTCAAAGTTGACTTATGAAAAAAACTAAGAGATAAGTATTACATATTTTACTATGCCTAAAATAATGTTCATTTCATATACAAGTTGAGGTTGTTTGAAAATTTCACATATGTAGAATATTCCTAGAGAAGCTGGATAAATTATTAATAGGAGGTTAGTATTTTTTTATTTTTAAGTATATAAGATAGCATAGGTTTTTTAAAATGAGAACCAGAAATAGGTTTGGAACTAATGAATTTGGATACCCAGTTTGGGGGAGATCGATCGATCTATCTATGTATCTAGATATATATCTATGTATATATATAGATACATATATACACACATATCTAGATATAAATCTATATAGATATATGTGTGTGTGTAAATACACACACCATATATATACACATGGTAAAGGAGACATGCTTTTCAATATAGCTGTTTTTCTTGAAAATACTCTAAATGTAGTTTTTGGTTTGAGTTCAAGAAACATGGGTAAAGTACCAGAGAATCCTTTATGCTAAATTGCCACAGTTTTGTTCAAAAGATTTGCTTATTGTGATCATTATATGCCGTGCACATAGCTTTTCACATAATTTGCCATGTGCATAACTGCATTAGGAAATTTCAGTCATATGATTACTCTTCACTAAATCTTTATCGTAGCCTGATTCTGTGCTCATTTCCCAGGTTATGTTGTGTGGCATGCAGGAGGTTGACTTGGCAGATTGGCAGAGAAATACTGTTTATCGACATTATACAAGAAACAGCAAGCAAATCATTTGGTTTTGGCAGGTATTTGCTTTTATCTTTTTCGAAACAAAGTACTCAACATATTTGAAACAAAGTACTCAACATATTTTCTAATGAAATGGTGGTTTTAAAAATAGCTTATTATTTTTAATTGAGACTGCTTTTGGACACAGTTTATAAATTTCCAATTCTAATTCTAAGAGAATAGTGTGAACACTTGTCAAAAGTACTTTCTATTGCTTCTTTGACTGTCTTGCTAAAATGAAGGAGTGAATGACGGAATCTTATTTAAGTAATAGTTTAATGTTAATAGTTGTAGGCATAGCAATTTTTTTCTAGTGGTATCTAAGTAGTCTAAATTCCACTTAATTCTAGAAGTAAATGAGGAAATATGTTTGTAATGATAGTCAGTGCAGATATTTTAATTCCTCTGAGGTAATATATACTAGGGAATTAGAATGATCGAGGGCATAATGTCATAAGAGTGACTTTATTCATTTATTTATGTATTTATTTTTATTTTTTTTGTGTTTTGCTTAAACTGTAATAGGATGGTCTCAGGAATCCAAGTGTACCACACTAATCTTGAACATTTTATTTTAATAGACTTTTGTTTTGTGTGTTTATTTGAGAATTTAAAATCTCCAGATCAGGGATATTCTTCAGATAACTTCTCTACTAATTGGGACTCATTTGAGCAATTTAACGACTGGACTTCTGGCTTACTTCTGCTTAACTGTTTCATTTTCAGGTGAAGAGTAATGCTAGGCTTTGTGTTACAGTATACTTTCCAAAAGTTGCATCTTTTCATAAGGATGTATGTCATGAGTTTATTGCTTGATATTTTAAAGAGATGTAGACACTTCTAGAAATTTATCTTAAAATATACTTCCACATGTGTAAAGTGGCACATACCAAAGTAATGCAATATCATTGGTTTACTAACAGAGACTTGAAACAACCTAAATGTCCATCAGGAGAGTACTGAGTAAATAAACTATCATACATCCATTCTATATGTCTATACCTTGGAGTCATTCTTTTTTTTTTTTTTTTTTTTGAGACAGAGTCTCACTCTGTTGCCTAGGCTGGAGTGCAGTGGCAGGATCTCGGCTCATTGCAACCTCTGCCTCCCAGGTTCAAGTGATTCTCCTGCCTCAGCGCCCCCACTCCAAGTGGCTGGGATTATGGGTGCGTGCCACCACGCCCGGCTAGTTTTTGTATTTTTAGTAGAGACAGGGTTTCACCATGTTGGCCAGGCTGGTCTTGAACTGCTGACCTCAAGTGATCCACCTGCCTTGGCCTCCCAAAGTGCTGGGATTACAGGTATGAGCCACTACGCCTGACTTTTCTTTCCATTTTTAAAAATGCAAATTAACAAAAATATTGGAGAATAATGTTTCAATACAGTATTAAGGGGAGAAGGAAGATGCTAAACAATGTCTATAATATGATGCTTTTTGTTTAAAGACTTATCATCTGTATAGTAAAAGTGTATGTTAGTATGGAAATATATCATCTTTGAAAAGGCAGAGAAAAAACTGGAAACAGTTCTAGAGGGGTGCTGAGCAGTTGCAGGCGAAGGTAGGAAAGCTGCTTTTCATTAAGTAAAAGTCTTTTGCATTCCATACTATTACCTATTATAAAATAAATACATAAATAGGAAGGAATAAATCCATTTTCACGCCTAAAATACCTGAATTGCATTGCATGCAATATGCATACTATTCACTAGCTTCGTTACATTTGGTGTTCCCTGGCTTTCTGTTTACACATTTGTACCTACATAGCCAATGAGCTTAAGCTTAGGGTCATATAAATCCAAATGAATACTTGTGTTTTCTGAAGTGGGTTTCTTTTAGGGGAAGTGGTGAGGTTTATGCCAGACCTGGTAATAAGTTTTGTTTCTTGTGTTTTGTTGAAATATGTGCCTCAGCACAGTTCTTCACTGAAATATTTTGGGACATGATTAGCACAGCTGTTTTATCTTATCCTTAGCTAAAGTTTATTCCCTATTTTTAAGATACATTTCTACTCTTAATCTGCTCCCTATGTTCCTTGCTTTCTGTTATACTCAAACCAATCAAATTAGTATTTCACCACATTGCCCATTTATGTCTTTGAAAATAACTAGTCAGTGAAACAGATAATTTTAGAGGAATGTGTACTTTGGTTTTTCAGGTACTAGTCAGGAAGAACACAAAGTGTTAGGAAAATGGTGTTTCATGGGAGAAAATACCATAGACTATTAAGAGTGGCAGCAGAGAGGTGTTCATTTGTTTTCTGTAGCTTAAAGGGGAGATGGGTAATTGACTCAGGGAGGAATAACAGTGGTTTAGGGCTCATCTAGACTTGAGTTCAAATGTTAGTTCTGCCACTTTAGCAGTTTAAGAAGGACAAATCATTTAAACTCTCTAGGCCTCCATTTCCTTATGTGTACAGTGGGGATGCTAATGATTCTACCTATCTCATAAAATTGTGAGAACTAAATCCATGAAAACCAGTGGCACACTATTTGGCAGGAACCTTTAATAGCTGTTATACTACAGCCCAACAACAACATCTACCTTGGTTGCACCTTTTGTTTGACCTTACATAAATGACTTAACCTTGCCAAGATTCTCATGTCTTTGCTCGCTGTAAGATGGGCGTAGTAATGATGGTGGCCAGCCTCCGTGTTCTCATGAGGATGACCTGAAGTGAGGTTCACAGTGTGCTTAGCATGGTGCCCACCCTTATTAAATGACAAACCCTACAACCACTTTTTCACACGACTTTTGAACCAATTCAGTGTTATTTAATTTCTTCAAGTGTGTACTAGTTTCATGATTGAAGATAGTTTAGCATTTATTTCATATTAAAGTACATTGGATTTCATTACAGTTTGTGAAAGAGACAGACAATGAAGTAAGAATGCGACTACTGCAGTTCGTCACTGGAACCTGCCGTTTACCTCTGGGAGGATTTGCTGAGCTCATGGGTAAATGTAGTTTCACTGTAATTTCTCTGTAGATAATTTTGTGATAATAATGGCCTTTGGACATACAGAAGACTTGAACTAAAGATTACTCTTCTGTGCTGTAGATAGGACTTCATTTAGAAGAAAGAAAAATGAATGGCTAATATCAAAGCACTTGTAAGACAAAAATGAATGTCTCCTCATATAGCTGAGGTGGCCATTGCTTTGCTCCCTAGGGTGACTGTGAAGGGAGCGACATTCTATATAAATAGTTTTCTTCCCACTGATTTAATTCTTATTGCTGGATCTCTGCAACAGTAAGAAGCTTCTTCAGGCAGAAGCAGCTTACATTGTGAATTTCTTCTTTATTTCGTATCATTCATATGATTATGCAGCATGTTCTATTATTTAAGTAGTTGTCAGAAGAAAAAAGTTTAAAGGACCAGATAAACTTTGTCTTATTTTCCTGGTGTAGGAAGTAATGGGCCTCAAAAGTTTTGCATTGAAAAAGTTGGCAAAGACACTTGGTTACCAAGAAGCCATACATGGTAAGTTCAAGAATCCTAAATACAAAGGTGAAAGCCACAGAGAATCTTTTGTTTTGTTCCTTTAAAAATATGTAAGATCCAGTATAACTGCGTATTCATTAAAGTAGTCAGAATTTCAATTTTGAGAACACATTGATTAATACAGCATTCTATAACTGAACACTTTAGCGTGTTCTCATTAATAGAAATACTTGAGAAATGCATCCATTGATTCAACAAATATTAGTGTACCCACTATGTATAAAGTAAGATTTAAGTATTCCCTGTCTTTTATGAAGTTTGTGCCCCATGGTGGGGCGCAAATGACAAACAGATAAACAAACAACTATTTGCAAATCCTGGTAAGTCCTTCGAAGGGAAAAATGAGAGTACTCTGATAGAGAACAACTAATGGGAACCTACTCTGGGTTGAGTGGTCAGGGAGATGTCTTGGAAGGGGTAATTTGCTTAAGTTGAGTTTGATAAAGAGCATGCTGTGGGAATAAGCAGAGAAAGAACATTCTTTGCACAGAAATGCCAAAGTAAGCAAAGACCCTGAAGAAATTGTTTTTCAAGGAAATGAAGATGATAGGTATGATTGGAACTTGGTAAATCAGAAGAAAGGGAGATGAAAAAATTGGGGGATGTAGGCAGGGATTAAATTATGTACAGCCTTATAGGCTAATATAAAGAACTGAGATACCAAAGAAAAATTAGACAGCTTTGAAAAGTTTTAAATAGCAAGTAATAAATCCCAGAAAAATCGGCCGGAAAACAGTATAGGGGAGGAGTTGGATGCAAGGGTGAATGCAGGGAGAGTAGTTAAGAAATTGTTATAGTTACCCAGGCCAAAGATGACAGCCTGGAGATAGGTGATTCTTTCAGGAGGTCAAAACTATTTTCATACCAAGCCATTATTTGCCTTTTTATCATTTTGAAATTTCTACTTGTGGTGCAAAAGCAATGGTTTGTGAACCTGCTTGTGCCTTAGCATAAATCAAGGCAGTGGCACCAAACTGCTACTACCTCTGTATTCTTCAGCACCATATACTTGAGGTTTAAAGCAAGGGAAAAAAAAAAAAAAAAAAAGCAAAAAGGCAGGTTCATTGAAGTTCTTTATGAAGCAGTAAAAATTACTAACTTTATTCAATCTTGATGCTTGAGTATATGTTTTTTTTAACATTTGTGTGACAAAGTAGGAAGTCTGAAATAGCACTTGTGCACACCAGAGAATGATTTTCTTGAAGGAAAGCTCTTGGGCAGTTGTTTGAGTTGAAAACTGAACTAGCTTGTTTTCTTTTATGGAACACTATTTTTACTTGAAAAAATGACCCGCCAGCAGTTTATGCAGACTTAGGTATTTGACAGACATTTTCTTGAGAAGTAATGTTGTTAGCTTGTCATTTTAAGGAAAACAATAGGCATTTGTTGGTGGTGATAATTACCACCATGAGCTTGAGAGCTTCTGAAGACTTTTGTCAATGAGATTAGTGAGATTGTTTGTTTTTTGTTTTTTTGAGACGGAGTCTTGCTCTGTCACCCAGGCTGGAGGGCAGTGGTGCGATCTCAGCTCACTACAACCTCCGCCTCCCAGGTTCAAGCGATTCTCCTGCCTCAGCCTCCTGGGTAGCTGGGATTACAGGTGCGCACCACCATACCTGGCTTATTTTTGTATTTTTAGTAGAGACGTGGTTTCACCATGTTGGTCAGGCTGGTCTCGAACTCCTCACCTCGTGATCTGCCCGCCTTGGCCTCCCAAAGTGCTAGGATTACAGGAGTGAGCCACCATGCCCGGCTGATTAGTGGTCTTTTAACAAATGTGATTTTTTTTCCTGTTATATAATTAAATGAGTCAACATTTAGAAAATCCTTATAATTCAATGAGTCATAATTTTCAAATGATCAGTGAATGCTACAACAAATGTTACAAAATGACGCATGAGTAAAAGATCTATTCAAAGTGCAAGAGAGTCTGGGCACCGTGGCTCACACCTATAATCCCAACACTTTGGAAGGCCGAGGTGGGAGGATCGCTTGAGCTCAGGAGTTTGAGACCAGCCTAGGCAACATGGTGAAACCCCGTCTCTACAAAAAATACAAAAATTAGCCGGGTGTGTTGGCACACACCAGTAGTCCCAGCTTCTCTGGAGGCTAAGATGGGAGGATCACTGGAGCCAGGGAAGTCAAGGCTGCAGTGATCCATGGTCACACCACTGCACTCTAGTCTGGGTGACAGAGTAAGACTCTGTCTCAAAAAAAAATCAAATCAGATCAAAAACAAAGTGCAAGAGAGAACAGTAGATTTTGTATAACAAAGTACAAAGTGTTCTTTGACCTGATTTCGAACCATATTGTGCATTCCCTTGTCAAATTTAGTATCAAAGAATAATATCGATAATTATCTGACAAGATGAGTAGAGTATATCTCTATTTCTAACTATTTTTCTGCGTGGGGCAGTAGATTAAATGTACAAGTAGATATCAGAATCCAGATGTTTTCTGTTACACCAGATATTTAAAAGATTTCCAAAACTATAAAACAAAATCACTCTTTCCACTATATTTTTTTGGAAATACTTGGGTTTTTCCCATTAAAATGTTTATTTTCATATCAAAATGAATTAATACTTTTTAAACTTGTTTTAACTTTTAAATATCAGTAGCTATAATTCATATAAATAAAATATGTTTTAACTTTTAAATATCAGTAGCTATAATTCATATAAATGAAAGCTCTTTGCAGTTGGAAATTTTTTTTTCCGAGACAGTCTTGCTGTGTTACCCAGATTAGAGTGCAGTGGCACAAACACAACTCACTGCAGCCTCAACCTCCTGGGTTCAAACAATCTTCCCACCATAGCCTCCCCAGTAGCTGGGACCACCAGTGTACACCACTATGCCTGGCTAATGTTTTAATTTTTTGTGGGGACTAAGTTTTGCTATGTTTTCCCAGGTGGGTCTTAAACTCTGGGTTCAAGCCGTCCTCCTGCCTTGGCCTCTGAAAGTGCGGGGGTTATAGGCATGAGCCACCGCTCCCAGCCAAGGTTGACAGTATTTTTAAGAGTGAAAAGGAGTCCTGTGACCAAAATTTGAAGACCTCTGCCTTCAGTTAAAGTGGTAGATCCAATATCTACCACTTTTGAGTGATTTTTGAGTCAAGGGGAGAATTAAAATAGATTTCAAATTTTGTGAAGGGAAAGTAATTACCACCCACTGATTTCTGTTTTCTCAAAGTATAAGGAGAAAGTATAAGGCTAAGAGTGAAGAAAGGAAAAACTTTCGAGAGAAAGAAGGAATTGGGAGAATTGTTAGAGAATAGGCAAGTATTGATTAGAGGAACACGGCTAAGATTGCTAGGCAAAATTGGATTGCTCACTTGGATTAGTAGTATATTTGAAATGACAACCGTCTACTTGAATGCATGATTTCCTCCCCCAGTAATTTTCAGCTGTTAAGTTGAAAGGAACAACAAAGCAGAAGATTGAGTTCATCAGAATTTGAGTTTATGAGTTCAAAAGAGGGAGAAGCGTGAGATTTAAAAATATTTGTAGGCCGGGCAAGGTGGCTCACACCTGTAATCCCAACATTTTGGGAGGCTGAGGTGGGCAGATCCCAGGAGTTCAAGACCAACTTGGCCAACGTGGTAAAACACCGTCTCTACTAAAAATACAAAAATTAGTTGGGCGTGGCTGTGCATGCCTGTAAACCCAGCCACTCGGGAGGTTGAGAGCAGGAGAATCAGTTGAACCCCAGAGACGGAGGTTGCAGTGAGCCAAGATTGTACCACTGCACTCCAGCCTGGGATACAGAGCTAGACTCTGTCTCAAAATAAATTAAATGAATATGTTGTAAATACTTTTACAAATACAAATACATTATGATGTATAATGATGGACCATGATCTCTAATTATAGTGATGGGCTATAGGTAAAGAAAAAAGGGAGGACAAGAAGAGGTAGACAGGATAGTATGATGAGGTCAACAGGCTGGCATTTTAATTGAAATAAACTGGAAAGACATGGTAAGAGAACAGGATTTTTAAATTAGAAACTTCCTTTACTGGTGATGTCAGGGTTCAAAGTATAGCCTTGGGGTCAATAAATGAAGAAAGCAGAATCAATTTTAGCTTGTCTGTCTTACAAAAACAGCACAAAACATAATGGCCAATGTTTTAAAACAGAAGCCTGTTTTGGATGTTTTCAAGTAACCCACTTTCATGTTTTTCAACTCGGCATTTACTAAATATCTACTGTATGCGAAACAGATCAGCATTAAGAGAGTGCAGAGATGACTGCCCTCATGGATTTTAGAATCTAGTGGGAGAAACCAGTCAATCCTAATCCAGAGTAGATTAAAATAGATGCTAAAACAGAAATAAAAGGAGCTTATGAATAGGGAAATTGTATGTGTAAGATGCTCAGAGGAAGTTGTAGCATTTGGACTGGTTCTTGATGAAAAGTGTATTCCAGATCATAGAGAGCAGGGTTACAGAAAGAGAAAGGCATGTGGTATGCTCGGGAGAGCGTGAAACAAGTTGACGGTAGAGAACAGAAGCTTCCTTTCCCCACCACAGCCCCCTCCCCACCCACAGCAACTCAAAACCAGCAAAGGTTTTTGAAGAGTAGCATAAACTGGTATGTCATTTTAGCAAAAAGTAAAAAAGAAACAAAACAAATGGGCCCAAAGTTGAGTAGCAGGACATTCTCTGATGATCCAGATAAGAGATGATGGGGAAGCATATACAGAGGGATGTAGTGGCAGTAGAAATGATCAGGAGGAGCCTGGGCAACATGATAAAACTTCGTCTCTACAAAAAATATACAAAAGTTAGCTGGCCATGGTGGCATGCACCTGTACTTCCAGCCACCCCGGGGGCTGAGGTGGGAGGAGGGAGGATTGCTTGAGCCTGGGAGGTCGAGGTTGCAGTGAGCCGAGACAGTGTCACTGCACCCTAGCCTAGGCAACAGAGCCAGACCCTGTCTCCAAATAAATACATAAGCAGGAGAAAAAATGGAATATTTGGTAGACAGAATGACAGAATTTGGCAAAGGCTATATGTGAAAGATGTAAGAGAACAGAAAGTGACTGGTTGTCTTATATAGGAAGTATTGAAAAATAGTATTTTTTTTTTGACCTTGTTATCATACTCTACCTTGAAGTATAGTTTAAAGGGGAAGGCAGTAGATGGTCTGCTTAGTTGCTGCTATTAATATCTTTAACTTCTTTTAAAATACAAAGAATACATTCTTAAAAAAGCACTGTTTTAATTAGATGCCTTGTTTCAAAGGCTCTTTCCTAACTCTAACATGGGAGGATCAAGGGCACATGGAAAGTGGTGGGAATGGTAAGAGGGTACCTGGATAATCTCTAGAAAGCTTCTGCATGGGAAAATGAAGGTACAGAAGCGTTCTGACTTACTCAGAGCTATCTCACTAGTCACTGCTACTGTGGGGACCAAAACCCTGAACACCCGAATCCTAATCTAGTTACTCAGTGCTGTACCTTACAAAATGAAATGTGATTTCACCTTTGTAAACTGAAAAATAATATTGTTATTTTAAGCATTTTTTAGTATTTTAACATTTTTCATCAGTTAATCCCAGAATGGAATTATTTGAGTATGACAAGGCTGAAAAAGTATCATTTTAGAAGAGTTTATATATGTGGTTAGATTATTTGAAAAGACAGATGTATATATTTGTTCACTGACTGTCTCCACCCCAGAATGTAAATTCCATGAAGACAGGGATTTTAGTTTTCTTCACTGTATCACTAGCTTATCGGTTGTGTCAAAAAATCTCAGTAAATGACTGATGAATGAGTGATTGAGTGGATGAAAGAAATAGACTCTTATCCGAAGAGAAATTAGGAGGACTCATGACACACGTAACAGGAATAGTAAAAAGAAAATTGATTTTTTTTTTAAAAATTGTCTTTATCCAAATTGCTACACTTATTATTTGTAATTCCATTTTCCTCTCGGAGATGTTAAAATAGTTTTTATATGTAAGTCTTAAATTTGGATTACTCTAAGAAATTTAGAAATGTTAATATACCAATTAAGTAATATTATAGTAGTAAATTGTTAGAATAATTCTGGCAAAATTTTTACATATATAGTATATATTTATATATCCATTCAGCTTTTCTATGTGCTTTGAAAAATATTGTATTTTTTTTTTCATTTTATTGAAAACATCTGATTTTGTTTTTGTTTCTGTTCAGTTTTAATCGCTTGGATCTACCACCATATAAGAGTTATGAACAACTAAAGGAAAAACTTCTTTTTGCAATAGAAGAGACAGAGGGATTTGGACAAGAATGAATGTGGCTTCTTATTTTGGAGGAGCTCTTGCATTTAAATACCCCAGCCAAGAAAAATTGCACAGATAGTGTATATAAGCTGTTCATTCTGTACAGTGAATTTTCCGAACCTCTCAAAGTATGTTTTCCGTTCTTCCACAGAAATATGCAAAACAGTTCATCCTTTTCTACTTTATTTATTGTTCCCTTGAAATGACTGACCAGGAAAAACATCATCCTTAAATTTTGAAGCAAGTGAGAGACTTTATTAAAAATACATATATATCTATAAAAGCATATATGATAGTGGCTCTAGTTTTATAGAGCTCCAAGTGTATGAAACATGACAGCCGTTCATTCATAAAGATCTGGATTTGCTTTACCTTGTTAATATTATCTAGGGGAAAAAGTGCAAATTGCTCCATGTTCTTCTCTCCCTTATGTAACATCTCCTGAGGGTGTTTAGTTGCATGGCTGTTCAGGAAGGTATTAAGGGCTTAGGCCAAATCTTACTTTGAGTATGTTAAAAAAAAAAAAAAAATGCTGCTGGCTTTTCTGAAGACAGGTGCTTGAACCTGTCAGTTTGTTTTAAATAAATACAATAGTTGAAAATTTTTCTCTCTGTTACATCAGTAATATTGTCAAAGTAATGGATAAAACCATAACTTACACATGAAAGTCATATACTAGATCTGATACTATTTCGTTTATCGAAATTGGAAAGATTCATTGAGCAGCATAGAAGTTTGTTTACATGTTGAGATGCTAGGTATTTGTGGAATTAAAAAGAATCAGGCACTTTTGTACTTTGTTTTTAAATCTGTGATGTTTTTCAAATTTAATTCATAATAAATTGATGCAGTTTCATACTTAGGAACATACAAAAGGTAATGTGAACTCTGCCACTTTTTTTGTGTTCAAAGTTTTGGATTTTATGAAGCCAGATGGATTGAAGAGTTACATAAGCATTTGAATGCTCTAATATGAGGCTAATGATTTTCTGTTAGTATTTGACTATCTTCATTCCTCTCAAATTCATAACAGTTCTATTTATCTGAATTAAATAAGCATATAAAAATCTTTTGAGTCTCCCCCTTTTTACACAGATAATTATTTTTGTCGTAAGTAACACTTTTTAATTGTTTTTCATCATAAGGCCTTTGCTGAACTACAAAAATGTGTAACAAATTAAAATCTGATGTGAATGATATTAATGCTACTTTTAGCAAACTGGGCTTCCTAATACAAAATTTTAAATTTCCATTTGTATCATGCTTTTAATATGCACTGTAAATTTCATCAACTTAAACATTTTTTATAGCCATGGAACTGACTTCTTAAAATATGTTGCCTATAAATATTTCACTGCTAAGTACATACAGAAAAACAGTAATTATTGTTTTGCCAAAATTTTATTTTTCTACATACTGAGAGTGTGTTCTGCATTTTATTCAGAAATCATAGTAAAGGCGAAAGAAAGGCAGTGATCTGCTTGGCTGAATAGACTCCTTTTCCAAATCCTAATTATGAACACTCTTTATTTTCAAGCCTAAAGAATTTTTAAAAAATTCTAATGTATGTGACAGGTTATGTGATAGAGGGTAACTGGTCTTCAAAAAGGACTGCCTTAATTATACCATAAGAGTTAAGTATTAGAATTACAAATGGTACCACTGCTGTATAAATTTTGCTATGACAGAAGTTATTGAATATCATTCATTGGAGGTATGATTTAGCAGATTTGACTAAAGAAGGTGGCTTTCCAGTGCGTTTTCAGGGTGCTGGTCTCCCTCCTCAAGTAAGAAATTACGATGCACCAGGTGAGGCTACACAGAACCCTACAAGAGACCAAACCAGCTTTGTTTTGGAGAATTCATCAGGGTCTTCCACTTTTCACACCCAGTTATAGATATCCAAGACCTACAGGCAGAGCTGTCTTATCTACCCAGTAGCAGTCGGAAAAATTGTAGAAATATGGTCCCTCACTCACCTTCTCCCCTTCTTCCCTTCCCAGCTGGACCAACCAGAACGAAATTAGGGAGTGCAAGACTCTCTGTGCAGTTCATGAGGAAGCAGACAAAAGGGAGGCTCAGAGACAGGTTTATACTGCTACTTCATTTTGGTGACTCACCCGCCCCCACCACCAGTAAATAGTCCAGGGAATAGATCACAGACCCAATACAATTGTGTCTATTAGATCAGTTTAGCTATTTGTCTTCCAGGGAAAGCAGCTTACCAGTGTTTGGGGTTCCCCCCCTCACCCCCATACTTCCCAAGTAGTTGAAAATGAAAAGGTTAACAAAACCTTTCCCCCTGATGATTTCTGTTAACTACCTACCTCTTCCTACCCTGACAACTAAATAGGATGTATTGCCAGGCAACTTTGCTTCCGGTAAGTATGACCCCTAGGACTGGTAAGTTGCATCTGGACTGGGAAATCTCCAGATACATGATAGAAAGCCACAGCTTTGGGCATACTTGAGTGGAAAAGTCTTGTAACTGCATGTCCTTTAAGGAGGACCCTGAGCTGTCACCTGGGGAGATACCGTTGCATTGCTGTTAGAATATTGTCTTCTGAAAAGGAGGTTCAAAATTGTCCTGCCGGTGAGCTGTGGTTCCTGTCCTAGAGCCTTCTGAGTAAATTGGTGCCAAATATAGCCTGTTGTAGACTTGTTAAGTCTGAATGTTTGGTTGAACCTAAGAAGATTGGTGGATGATGCAGAAGTAAAAATCTTCCTTTGTTGAAATACGCAAATAAAAGTTGTCCTGTAACACGTAGTTGGCCTTAAAAGCCAAGCTTTAGGTCAACTGGGGATTTGATCTAAGTCCAAAAGTGATATCTCCTAAATTCCAAAATTTCTCTCCTCAATTCTCAATCAAGAACAAAATCAGAGGTAATAGTAGTTGTATTTATTGGTATTCATGGCAAATCCTTTACATAAATTATTCTTTTAATCCTTACAATTCCATGAAATTGGTGGGGGTTGTCTTTAATGGTGCTTTTTTTATAGATGAGGAAAGTGAGTATGAGAGAAGACATTTTTACAACATCCACAAGTAGTACACAGCCCGTGATTAAAAACTCAGTTGAGATAACTTGGCCATCAAGAAATTGAGGACTTTTACATTCTTATAGGATCATGGCCACTTTCCAAAATCAGTATTCTACTCACATCCTCAAAAGGAATGAAGGAAACATCTATAAAGGAGAGAGATAGCCTGTGTATGTAATTCGCTTAGAAGACAGAGTACTACCAACTTCTATATACATGTATATGGGGAAATAAGCATCTCAATCCAGCAGTCAGCTCTGGAATCCACACAAGAACAGAATCAGGTGGGGGCTGCAGGGGAAGGAGTAAGGGATTCCTGGGGTTCCTTCTCAGTAGTGGGTCTCATCCTTAGTGGGGAAACATCAAGAACCAATGTGACGTGGGGAATCAGGCTCCTGGGAAGTCAAGTGGAAGCGACTTAGTGCACAGAATTAGAATCTTGGGAAGGCACCATGTCTTGCAGAAGAAACCTAACCCTCAGAGAGTAAAGGGGAAAAATGAAGATAAGGACCCAGTAGCCACACTCCTGGACATGTATCCCAGAGAGAGAGAATTTATGTAGACATAAAAACCGGCATATAATGCTCATAGCAGATTTGTAACAGCCCCAAATCAGGAATAACCTAAATGCCCCTCAGCATATGATTGATATGGTATGCCCATACAATTAAATACTAATCAACTCTAAAAAGGAACAAACTATTGATAGAACTTAGGTCTCAAGGGAATTATGCTGAGTGAAAAAAAGAGTGTCACAGGATCTCACTGTATGATTCCATTTGTATAACACTGTTGAAATAAAATTATGAAGAACAGATTAGTGCTTGTCAGAGCTAGGGATGGTTGGGGGAGAGGAGGTGGATGGGCGTGACTATAAAGGGACAGCACTAGGGATCTTTGCGATGATGGAACAGGTCTGTATCTTGATTATGGTGGCAGTTACCAAAAATCTACATGTGATAGAACTGCATACAACTATACACACAAGAGCATTTAAAAGTGGTAAAATCTAAATAAGGTCTGTGGTCTGTACCAATGTCAGTTTCTGGGCTTTGCTATTGTACTTTAGGTTATATGAGATGTTAGCACTGGGACAGGCTGAGAGACGGGTACACAGGACCTTTTTTTTTTTTTTTTTAGTATGTGAATCTATAATTATTTGAAAGTAAAAATATTTTTTAAAGTTCTAATAAGGAATCAGGAGGTAAAACCTCACTCCATAAAAAGCTTTATTACTGAATGATACCTGATCTCACAAAAAACAACTTAGCAGAAAGTATTCTTGAACTAACCCAGACCCTTTCCTCCCATTTGATGACTTAGTATTGCTGGTAACTCAACATAAAATTACATCCCTAGGGAAAAAAATAAAATCACTAAAGAGAAAACTGAAAATGAGAAAAAAGTAAACTTTAACACAATATGCTAATAGGAATTAAATTATTAGATATTTAAAAAATCCAAAATGCAACTTAAAAACTCAGAACTGGACAAACAAAATGCAGATGTGAATGACTGGCTAAAATCAGGAAAAACATTCAGAGAAAAAGACAAATATATCAGACATGAAGGCAATTATAAAGTATCTAAGGAAGAAGAGATACAACCAAAAGTAAAATAAGGGATATGGAAGATATAAATGAAAAGAGCCAAGAAAATGAAACAAAAAGGCTAAAAGAAAAATCAGTAAGTGATAAATATGAAAGTCAGGCAAAGATCTAATAGAACTAATTTGAGTCCTGGAAAAAAGCTGGAACAGCGGTTCTCAAGGTGTGGTCAATTAGGCCAATCTGGAATGTGACAGAATCTATGACAAATGGACTGGCCTATTCAAAAAGTCAATGTTGCAAGAAGAAAAAAATGGGGAACTGTTCTAGATTGAAAGATAAGCAACAAATCAAATGCAATTTGGATCCTGATTTTAAGAAGCATGAGACATCTTGGGGACGTTTGAGAAAATTTGAATATGGGTAGATATTAGATGATGTTAGAGCATTGTTAACTTTTCCAGTTGTGATAATGGTTTTGTGTTTGTTCAGGAAGATGTCTTTATTCTGAGAAAATGCATGCTGACACATTTAGGGGTGAACTATTATGATGCTTGCAATTAATTTCAAAAGGTTTAGAAATGTATGTGTACACACACAGACATACATATAAATACAGTTTGAACATCCCTGAATCCAAAAATCTGAAACATGAAATTCGTGCTCCATAATTCAAAGCTTTCTGAGTGCCAAAATGATGATACAAGTAGAAAATTCCACATCTGACCTCATGTAACAGGTCACAGTCAAAATGCAGGTGCACAACACAGTTTATTCGGTTTCCCTACAGGAAAAAACCCATTTTAAAAAGCCATCCAGCAGAATACCACCACATCCCTAGAAAGACCCACTTCTGGCCCTTCAACTGCTTCTGTTTCTCCTCACCTACAAAAATAAAATACAGTATACAATAACCTTTTAAAATACAGCATCATAAGCGGGAGACTGAAAGCCTGCCATTGTTTGTTGCTGCCGTTAAACAGCTGATACAGGTTTCTGGTGATGCTACTGTTGCCTAGCTACCCTGACCACATTATTTTTTCACTGCATCAATGGTATGTCTTTTTTTTTTTTTTTTTTTTTGCCATCTTTGTTCCTATGCGAATTATGTCATTTTTTTTTTTTTTACTGTTAAGTAGTTATGCAGGAATAAGTATAGTAACTGCTTATTGGTAGCATATAAATTCAGTCAGGAATGATGGTGACATCAAACCACAAATTGATCACATGAGTGGCTGAGATGACACCGTTGCTTTCTGATGGTTCAATGTATGCAAACTTTGTCTCAATGCACAAAATTATTTTAAAAAATTATATAAAGTTACCTTCAGGCTATGTGCATAAGGTATATATGAAACAAGTGAATTTTGTGTTTAGACTTGGATCCCATCTCCAAGATGTCTTATTGTGTGTATGGAGATATTCCAAAATTTGAAAAAATTCCCAAATCCAAAATGCTGCTTCTAGTCACAAGTATTTCAGATAAGAGATACACAACCTATATAGCAGAATCGTTGAATCTGAGATGGGTGTACAAAGATCACTACTTTCGGTCTTCCTTTTTGTTTGAAAATGTACATGATAAGCATATCCATACAGTTCATTGTAACGTTACAATTTCCAAATCCTTTGGGAAAAATCCACCTACACACAGTCTCTCTTTATCCAAGTGGATTCAAGATGATACTCCTTTTTACAAAACTTAAAAAGATTTTGCAGTGGTGGCACTCCAGCCTCAAGTGAGTAGCATAGTCCTGCCTATTTAAAAACATCTTAGTATTCCATTTCACTCTTAAGTTTTGTGTTCCTTCCATTCCATTAGGGAATAGAGCTTTGTGTCTGATAAATTCAGTCTACCATGAGACTATACACCACATTTAGAGGAAACCGGCCAGGCGTGGTGGCTCACACCTGTAATCCCCGCACTTTGGGAGGCCGAGGTGGGCAGATCACTTGGGGCCAGGAGTTTGAGACCAGCCTAGCCAACCTGGCAAAACCCCATCTCTACCAAAAATATAAAAGCCGGGTGTGGTGGTAGAACCCTGTAATCCCAGCCACTCAGGAGGTTAAGGCAGGAGAATCACTTGAACCGGGGAGGCGGAGGCTGCAGTGCGCCAAGATTGTGCCACTGCACGCCAGCCTGGATGACCGAGTGAGACTCTGTCTCAAAAAAATAAAAATAAAAAAGGAAACCACTCAATTTTTAGTCGTCTCCTGACTTAATTCCTTCCTTATACAGGTTAGCTCCAAGATACATCATTTAACTACTTTATGTCAGGAAACCACAAAATCCTAACCTCTTTCACCACACCTTCTCTGCAAAGATCTCAACTTAGAATCAATCCAACTTGAAAATCCATCCCCCTTTATATCCCCTACAGATCCATTTCCCCTCCTCTACAAAGCTTTCTTTGCTTGATCTCCCATCCCAATGTGATCAATCCTTAGAAATCTCATACCATTTTGCATTGCTGGTATCCAGGATGCAAAATAATCTTTGCCTGAGCCATGGAGATTTATTTCTACCACTCTTATGGCAATTATTTATTTTACTTTATTATTTGTGAAGAAGCCTAGAATTTTTTATATTTACACTGTTAAATGGTCACAACATTTTAAAAGCCGTAGAACAGTTATAGTTCATATATTTTTATAATTAAATGAAAAGGCAATGTTTATTAGCTGTTTCATACATCATCTCTGAAAAGTTCTCAGTTCTTCTCACTGAAACTTGTAAGCAACTGAGCAGCTTCTGTCTGTATCTAAAATGGAAAAATATATGTTATAAGTAAACAGGAGAGCTAAGAGACTAACTTGTGAAATTTAAGTTTATAAAGTGGGGTTTCTAAGAGTTTCCAAACACCAGTTAGGACATTATAACAATAAAATTTCTTGACAGTGACCCGATGAGACTCTTAGCTCTTCCACTTTAGTACACATCCCTTGACTTTTATGTTTTAGAAATCTTAACTCCATCTGCCATGTGTGTCAAAACAGGAATAATTCTGCATTGTAGCAGGCAACCCCTAACATCTATTGGGTGACAGTAACTAAACATTTCCTATATAGAAATATAAATGTCAATGAATTTACGCTTGAAATGAACAGACCTGTTTTCAACAATGTTATGCATTTAGAAAATTATGCTTTTACAGTTCTTATTTCACCATTTAATAGTGCCTCAAAACATTTCTGCCTTACTTTATGGGAGATGTTTTACCTGTTTATCCTCCTCTGTGTGTGCTGGATAGTCCTTGGCTTTCATTAGCCAGAAAGCAGCAAGCTTTTTGTTGTGTAGTTTCAAGTATGTCTTTCCTAAAAGAAGTAAGTTTTTGCTGTAGAAGTTTGGATCCACTGCACATAGGAAGGAAAAAAATGATCTCAGATGAAATAGTGTTGCTTTTATTTTTAAAAGTTTGATTTTGAGGTCTAAATTTCAATAAATTTGGTCAATAAGTGATTAGACTAATGGAAATTCTCTTTTGTTCAACTGTTTATATCTCAAACAAATATTTGTAAAATAATAATTACCATTTAATGAACATCTACAAATGTGCTAGGCACTGTATTATACACATTTCTGATTTTCACAACTTTGCAAGTGGGTATCTCCATTTTATAAATGAGAAGCTGAAGCTCCTGATAGAATGTACGCTATTTGAGGACAGTGATACTCTTTTTAATCTCTTTAGTTCCCTATGGTACCCCAAGTGCCTACAACAGTGTGTGAAACAACATACATTCAGTGTACATCTGCTGAATACGTGAATGAAATAATGATGATGACATATATATATTTGATCAACATTTACTGGATGTCAGCTATACTTAAGCATAGAGGATGAAACAAAAGCTCTGCTTTTTTCAACTTTATAACAAAAAGGAGAAAGAAACATGAATACAACTAAATGTAATATAAAAATGAAGGGGATGCTTTGCTAGATATACAAACTTTGAAATAGTATGAGAAACCAAAAAAAAAAAAGTGGAGAACATTCTTGGCTGAGAGAAAAGCATAAATAGCCTATGAATGAAAGCATAGAATTATCTCACCAACTTCATTCTCCACAAAGTTTCCTAACAATCTGAGATCCTCTGTATTCAAAGCATACTTTTTCCTGTATACAATTAATGATTAATTCCACGTGCTCCTTAGCCAAAATTGTTTTACTTCTTTTATTTGGGCAGATTTGTGTGATGCCATGTTGATATACTTAAGTTGTCCTGTGGTTAAATATATTCTTAAATTCATTCATCCAATCATTCATCTATTTACTCGGTCATTGAACAAATTTGCCAAGCATTGTGCCAAGTAATGAGTGTGCAATTGTGAGCCAGAAAAGACAAAGTCCCCGTCTTCTCTGAATGTACAATCTTAGACATGTGAGTGTTATAGTATTGAGTGATAAGTGTCACTGGAGAAACAAAAGATACTAAGGGCATCGGAGGAGCTTCTGAACTGAATATGGACCAGAAAGAAATAAGGTAAGGTCACTGAAGAATGATTGAAGTTACCACAGATTTATTTTAGCTCCATGAGGGAAGGACCATGTTTTTCTCAACACACCCAACCCTTAAGTCTCTAAGTCCTATATTTTTACTTTGTAATTAACTTTTAAATCTCTTTTAAAAAAAAAGTCATTCCTAGATTCATATTTATGGTATGTGAAACAGTATGATCATGAAAGGGTATTAGTAGAAGGTAATAATGTAAGTCAGAATTGATAAATTACAGAGATAAAACATTCAGATAAAATTCTGTAGAAAACCGCCGGGCGCGGTGGCTCAAGCCTGTAATCCCAGCACTTTGGGAGGCCGAGACGGGCGGATCACGAGGTCAGGAGATCAAGACCATCCTGGCTAACACGGTGAAACCCCGTCTCTACTAAAAATACAAAAAACTAGCCGGGCGAGGTGGCGGGCGCTTGTAGTCCCAGCTACTCGGGAGGCTGAGGCAGGAGAATGGCGTAAACCCAGGAGGCGGAGCTTGCAGTGAGCTGAGATCTGGCCACTGCACTCCAGCCTGGGCGACAGAGCGAGACTCCGCCTCAAAAAAAAAAAAAAAAAAAAAAAAAAATTCTGTAGAAAACTATTATCATGAAATGAACAAGTCTATTATGTGTGGGATCTCAAATTTAATAAACATGGGATCTTCTTAATTTTCTCCTGATTAAGTTTTATAGAATATATTTCAATGGTTTTTATGGTCTATTTGGTAACATATGCTTATGTCTCTTATCTCCCCCACTTAGTGTATGAATATTAAAAAGGATAAATTTAGGATGGCCTGGTGACAGTTTCATAGGACTAGTCACTTTTCAAAACAAACATGACCTGAAACTCTTTATCACAATATCTGCAAGAGACTAACCTGGCTGGATAGCAGAATTCCCATTTAAATGCCTCTAATGAGATACATATATATATATATATATATATTTTTCCCCCCAGACAGGTGTCACTCTGTGGCCCAGGCTGTAGTGCAGTGGTGCAATCACAGCTCATTGTAGCCTGGAACCCCTGGGCTCAAGTGACCTTCCTGCCTCAGCCTCCTGAGTAGCTGGGACTACAGGTGTGTGCTGCCACACCTGGCTAATTTTTATTTTTATTTTTTGGTAGAGATGAGGTGTCACTATGTTGCCCAGGCTGGTCTCAAACTCTTGGGTTCAAGTGATCCTCCTGCCTTGGCTTCCCAAAGTGCTGGGATTACAAGTGTGAGCCACCACATCTGGCCAATATGTGCAGTCTTGAATAAGACAATTACCATGTCAGAGACTCCTCTCAAAAAGGAAGGCTGAATTACATCAAATGATGGACATTCCAGAACTGTAGCTCAAGTTCAGTAGCAGCCTATTTCTCATTCAGGTGATCTTTACTGAATAAAGACTTTAAAAATTGTTTTACAATATCTAGCACAAAAATAAGCCTAGCAGAATAAATAACTTTGCTTTAGAAATTGCTATTATAGTATATATATATACAGCATTCATACAATTTTACTGTATTAATATGTGTAATCAAAAATACCTTACCTTGTTCTGCCCTGTGAAAGTAGCCTAAGGCCTGTCAAAAACACAAAGAGCCCAAACATAATAAAAAAGATTAAAACAGACAATATTTAAAAAGCATTGTCTCAAAGACCTATTCCTATATTAAAGTAAGGAAGTAAATCATCTTAAAATAATGGTCACTTCTTCAACAGTGAGAGTTAACACCCAAACTGAACGTAACACTTAAATCATCATTAAGATGACAATATATGGACTACTTCTGGTAATAACTTGGTTGCTGTTTAGAACTTGTACCAAACTAACATAATGTGCAGAAAGGAAAGAACATTATCATGTGTAACTCAGCTATTTTGACAGTTCTCTTAAATAATAACTAGTGATTTCTAGTAAAAATGAAATATAATCAAAAGCTGAATTGATTCAGGTTGTACTAGTGAATTTTTAAGAGTCCATTATTATTGAAATTCCTACATACAATGTTATTGTGGGTCTGAAACACTTTTTGTCCTACTTAAGCTACTGTTTTTGTAATGCATTCTCTAATGACATTTGATGTCTTAGAAACATAACTAATTTGATAAAGTAGAGCTGACTATATTTTTTGTCCTTAAAATGATTTTTTTTTTTAAGATAGGGTCTCACTCTGTTGCCCAGGCTGGAATGCTATGGCATGATCACTGTTTACTGCAGTCTTGGCCTCCAAGGCTCAAGATCTTTCTCCCTCAGCTTAGCTGAGTAGCTGGGACTACAGGCACAGGCCACCACACCTGGCTAATTTTTGTATTGTTTTCCAGAGGTTTTGCCACATTGCCCAGGCTGGTCTCAAACTCCTGGGCTCAACTGATCCACCAACCTCAGCCTCCCAAAGTGCTGGAATTACAGGCATGAGCCACTGTGCCCAGCAAATGGGCATTATTTTAACAATGCCATTATAAAATAATGTATTATAAAATAATGCCACCAAAGTGCATTATTTTAATATTTCTCAACTGTGTGTAAAGAATACAACTAAGTATTTTTCTACATCAATTTCTACACTATAGCTTCCCAGAAGAAAGAAAAGTTCCTTGTTACAATGTAAGTAATATAAGTACAGCTTTCTCAATTGCCTGTTTTCTTACTCTGAAAAGCTTGTGATAAGTAAACCCAAAGTTTAACCAGAAATTCCTCTCAAATTTTATTTTTAACAAGAAAAACAAAGGCCTTGAAAATACGACAGAATATGAACCTTTCATATGCTTTTTAAAATCAGAGTTATACTGAGTGTTCTTCCTTTATCAACTCAAGCATGTGCTTTACTTTTCTATTATTGTGTATAATACAGCTAAAACATGCTGGGTAACAGTTGCTGTATTTCTTGTTCTATTTTTGTGACTTCAATATGGTTTAGATTTCAAACAGAAAATGAAGGTAGATTTTAGCCACGAGCCATTTTAAATGACAGTATTCCAGAATTACCAGCCACTCACCTAACGGGGAAAAAGAAAACCGCTCACCAGTCATGAATAATAAGTTTTAAGCCTTGTGATAACATAGTTGAATTGGATCATTAGAAATTGCTCAAGTCCCTCACTGAATCAGAGCTCCACATGTGTGAACACTGTGGAATGGCGCTGTGGTTAATAAATCGGTACTAACTTAACAAAGGACATCATACTACCTTCTCATAGGTGGAACTCGGAGGAGTTGCAAACAGCATTTCAGCAATTCTTCTTTGATACCAAGGCATTTCAGCAAATGTATAGCACCTACAAGGAAATAATACAATTTTATACATTCAAATTGTACCTTCTTTTCGCTTAAAGATAACGAAGCATCTTAATACTATAAAAGGAATCTTGTACTGTATGTTTAAACAACTTGTGCTTTACATGATTATCAGGTAAACCAGAGATTGACATAGTGATCCGTTAGCTGGGATGTGTATTTTGTGATTAAATATAAATAGTAAGCAGTCATACTAATAACAGTAATATAATATACATCTACCATTGAATGCATTGTGCCAGGTACCGGGCTGATTATTCTCTCACTTATTCTTTGTAACAATTATATATGAGATAGGATAATTTCCCCTATTTTTTTATAGAAGAAAAACTCAGAGAAGTTAAACCTTACTCAGGAAAAATGACAAAGCTAAACATCAAATGTATAAATAACAGCAACCGACAACTTAAATCCATTTTTAAAGGGGCAAAGCAAATGATTAACCTCCAAAGATCTTTACAACTTTCAGAAATAAGTAGGAAAGAAAGTGTTGGATCTTTGACTAGGATCTGAAGTCCTTAAGGCAGAAACTGCTATTTCATTTGGGTTTGCTTACTAGCATCTGACTTAGTGACTGCTCCTCAATTATCATTAATCCTCAGTGAGTGAGTGTTAGCTTAATATGTCCTTTATCCTAAAGAATGTATTTCTCTTTTTAAAGAGTTTGACACAGGACAGTTTACACTGGTACCCTTCTTAGATGGCAGTAAATATTTAGCTCTGCAGACCATACTCAAAAGAGTGGCCCATCGATCTCAAAACAGACTGTTAAACCATCAAGTACAGAACACTTTGATAAAGCCTCATACCAGCACAATAATAATCTACAGTGGACATAAGATCACATAAAAATGGACAGATACTGAAAATCAGATTATATCATTCCTCAGATTAATCCAGACTATATCTGACACACTTTGAAGATACAAAGACCCTCTTGGGGCATTCTACTGTTTTACTATAGTTACATTAATCTAATTTCATTTAGCATGGTAAGTAAGAACAGTCTTTTCAGTCTGTACATGTTTCTAAATGACCAGAATAACAATGTTTAACAGGGTCATAATCAAATTTAGTATGTTCTAACAATACATATACGAGTGCTAGTTAATGGATTTAGCCCTCTAAACTCTGTCAGATAATATTTTAAAATATTTAATATCTTTTATATATGCAAAAGATATTTATACATACTACAAAATAATATCACACTAAATACTACTGAAATATTGAAATAAATTTTCTCACCAAATACCCATAAGGTGAATTGAAGTCGCATCTTTAGGGTTCAGTTCAATTGCTTTCTAACAAGAAATGAGAAAAACAAATTGTATTTATTTACTAAACACCAATAGGTGCTTTACTGTGTTTGCTGAAGAAGCCATGATTTTTGTAAAAAAAAAAAAAATTGTGTGTTTCAATTCTCCCATTATAATATTAATAATTAATAATCCTGATTCTTTGATTAAATTCACTTCAAAACACTATTAATGACTTGTACTAAGGTTACTATTTTGTAAGGTTCAGACATTTATAGTGTCTATCAAGATGAGAAAAAACATGAAATACATAAATGAATTGATTTTGCAAATTAATAATCTATAGCTCTTAATGTTTCTTCCAGATTAAAGGAAAAATGAATAAGGAAGTACTTTCTTGGCAAACTGTAGATGAATACTGAATAAAAGTCATTATTTCCTAAAGAAGAACTAAAAGTGCATTGTAGTTTTTTAGAAAAAATCTAGTTTTAGAAAGTCTCTTCTATGTAGATTTTAGAAAGTCTTTTCTATTTTTAGAAAGTCTCTTCTTGTATGCAGATTTTGTTCAACTTCCCCATCTGTACTTACCAAAGGAAAAATAAACAGTTTATAGAATAATTATGTGCAATGTAAAATGTTGAATCTCCCTAATTTCTATTTACTATGTGAATTAGTGTGAAGCATAAACTACAGAATACCTTTAAAGAAACTGTTCCTCCTTTTATCCATTATTTTGTTGAAAACCACTAAAGAAATCTTACAGATTAATGTTGATCATAATAAAAGGACTGTTTTTGAAAAAATTAAGATTTCCTAGTTTATGCTTTTCTATAAACCCGCATTTTTGCTTTCAGTTTAGTAATGTGTGAGGTACACATTTTCAAATATTTGTAATGGTTAAGAGCATGGTCTCTGAAGCCAGACTGACAGGATTCAAGTCACAGCTTAATGACCCTGAACTGGCTGCAACATCTACATTGTTACCACGACTGAGTTTTTTCTCTTTTATAGAAAAGTCATATACTCACTTAACTCATAAGGTTGTGGTAAAAAATAAAAATATTTTAACATGTTTATATGCAACTTATACTCTAAGCAACCTTTCCCAATTGGAATTCCACTAAAAATTAAGCCCTTCAAAAAACTGTGTAAGTAAGTATTTTTTCCATTTCCTAAGAATGATACAGAGATACTGTAGTCCCATTCTAGATGCATAGGAAGGAAGTCAATTCATCACAATGGATGCCTGGGGGGATCAGGGTTTAATTTTCCTTTTTTTTGCCTTTGCCAAAATAAGGTCTTATTTTGAAAGTTACTTGAAAAACACTGAGGAAAGAAGGAGAAGACCCAACGGATATAAGTTTCCAAATTTGTATTCTTGACAGCCCCACCAATGGTCTGTCTCTGTCAAGCCCAGAAGGTGCTGATTTCTTTGGTAATTCCTATTTTTTAGCTTCCTGGAGAAGAGATCTTTTCCCATAAGCCATCTTCTTTTTTTTTTTTTTTTTTTTTTGTAGAGTAGGGCTTTATTTCCAGGAAACTGTGTGTTAGTTGGAGCAGTATTTTTTTAAAAACCATCAAGGTAGATCTAGTATGTTCAACAAAGTGGGACGGCTCGGCCAGACACGAAGTGGAAAGATTCTCTAGTATTTGCTTGTCATCCTGCTGCAAGCAGAAATCCACATGTGGAAATGGCATCCAGGAGTACAGTCCTATACGAAGTTGTTCTGTCTTTGCATCGTAAATGCGAATCATTGGTCCTCCTGCTAAAACTCATGCGGCGTGCAGCTGCTCCTCCGACCTCGATCTTGAAAGGAGGCTCTGTAGGCCGGGCACAGTGGCTTACACCTGTATCCCAGCACTTTGGGAGGCTGAGGCAGGCAGATCACTTGAGGTCAGGAGTTTGAGAACCAGCCTGGCCAACATGGTGAAACCCTGCTTCTACTAAAAATACAAAAATTAGCTGGGCATCGCAGCAGGCGCCTGTAATCCCAGCTACTCGGGAGGCTGAGGCAGGACAATCACTTGAACTCTGGAAGTGGAGGCTGCAGTAAGCCAACATCACACCACTGCACTCCAGCCTGGCCAACAGAGGAGACTCTATCCCAAGCAAAAAATAAAAGAAAGGAGGCTCTGTAAATCTCTGCAGTCTCAAGTTGACAGCAATGCCATATATTATTAGAAAGTGGTATTCATTTTCTTCCCGGTCATTTAATTCCGTCACACATAATCATAATACCACTAAGTGAATGTCATCTTCTTTCCTGTCAGATACTAAGAAGTTAATGAATGAGTTTTTGTGACAACTGCCTCCCACATCACTGAAGCCTCCCACGAGGTATACTTCCAGCCTTCCACATTGAGCGTGGTTGGAAAAGGATTTTATGGACTTCATGATCAAGGGGACCTCAGCTTTGGTGTCAGTTCCATCACAATGTGTCAAGCAGGTGGCCCCGTTACCTGTGTGCCACATGACCACAATGTGACAAGTAGTGGCATTATCAGAACCCAGAATGGAGATGGAGCCATCCTTTGGGGAGGTCACTGCGAGCTCTCTTTGCTGAACATACAGAAGGCCCTAGGGTCCCACTTGTTGAACAGACTGACCGCTGAGACGTCTGGCTCTTTCCTCCAGAGGCAGGTGGGCTCGGACGAGGTCCCTGGCGAACTGCAGCAGCCACACTCGCCGCCCCTCAACAAGCAGTGGCATTGCGGAGGCAGCTGCCCAGGCCAGGGTTTAATTTTCTTATGGAAAGCATTGAGAGGGGGTACTTTCAAGCAAACTCTTTCATAATCAATCTTTCCTGCCATTGGTCTTTCAAAAAGAATCCAAAGATGGTAATTCCTTGCCACTTTGGATATATAATGGAATTTGAAATGTAAGTAGTATAAATGATCCTTTTAATATGTAAATACTAAATACTGCCATTTAAAATATATTTAAACATGTACATTTGAAAGCTTATATAAAACACTTTTTTTTATAATCTATGACCTTCACTGTTTTGTTAAAAAAAGAGAAAAGCATACATTTGTATATTTTCTACAGTTCTTCATTATTCACTTTGGAAGTTACGTCATGTATTTCTATATCCTGAGACACAGAGAAATTAAGTGATCTATCTAATGCCAGAGAAAAGTACTGTATTTCCCTAAATCTAAAATATCAAAAATGACACACCATTAGTTTATGTGCCACTAAGAAAGAAAATATCACTGCCAACTACAACGTAAGGTTCCAGTGATTACATCATGTAATCTCATTTCAAGGATTTTAAACTGTGAAACAGGTAAAGTGTTACATTATAAAATGTCAGTTATTAGGTATATATTACTATCCATACCTGAACAAGAAAAGCTAGTTCTCTTGACTCCTAGTCATTCTTTTTCACTAGTTGTTATATAAACTAGGAATTGACACTAAACCATAAAATTCTGAAAAACTATTTAAATAGCAAATTCAGCACTATTCCTATGTATGTTTCCATCACTTTTCCTTCCTATAATCTCAAAAGAGCAATAAATATGCTGGTTTTTTGTGGGTTTTTTTTTTTTTTTTTTGAGACAATGAAGTTCATACACGTTAAGAAATATACGGACTCCTATGCAATCCTTAGCACCTAACAGCTAACTATAAACCTTAGGGGAAAATATTTTTAATAAAACACGCATACAATACACACACAGATATCAATCTTAAATAGAATTATTACTACAAGGAGTGGTGTGTCAATTGTGTTAAAGACTGCTACACTGGACCACACTTTCCATATTCAGGAATTTGTGTCACTGGTCCCCTCCCACAGAAACTGGGCTTGCCCTTGTGACTTGTTTAGATTAATAGGATATTACCAAGTATGATGCAAGCAGACGCTTGCTAAAAGTTTGCACACTGGATCTTTTCCCATGGAACACTCATTCTTGGAAGCCAACTACCATGCTATAATGAAGGCTGAGCTAGACAACTAAGTGATAAAAAAAAACAAGTGAGGAGAAACTCTCATAGGTGATAGGCCATCTTGGACACTGTAGTCTCAGCTGAGGGCCCAGGTGAATGCAGCTGTCTAAATGACCTCAGCTATACTAAGTGATGTGGAAGTGCCACTGAGCTCAGTTAACCCACAGAATTGCAAGAAATAACAAACTTGGCTGGGTGCAGTGGCTCACACCTACAATACCAGCACTCTGAAAGGCCGAGGCAGGTGGATCACCTGAGGTCAGGAGTTCGAGACCAGCCTGGCCAAAATGGTGAAACCCTGCCTCTACTAAAAACACAAAAATTAGCCAGATGTGGTAGTGTCCTCTTGTAATCCCAGCTACTCAGGAGGCTGAGGCAGGAGAATTGCTTGAACCCAGGAGGCGGAGGTTGTAGTGAGTCGAGATAGCGCCACTGCACTCCAGCCTGGATGACAAGAGCAAAACTACGTCTCAAAAAAAAAAAAAAAAAGAAATAACAAACTGTCATGGCTCTACTCCACTGTTATCATAGGTGGTTTGAAATACAGCAATAGATAATGAAAACAAAAACCTATTCAGAAAAATTTGACTTTTAAAATTCATGAATTTGAATAATTCATCAGTACCTCAAAATGCTCCTTGATAATATACGCATTTGCAATTTTAGCCTTGATGCCTTCATAATCTCCAACATCACTAAGGCAGATTGCATACCACTGAAAATTAAAGAAAAGTGTAAGAACAGTAATATTCTTAATATTCCATTCAATACAAGGTAAACTTGTATAATATTTATTCTTCAAGTCATTCTCATCCAACAAAAAGTCATCGAGCATAAAAACTGTATTAAATGTAATGGAATACATAAAGAAAAGTGGACATGGCCCTCTAGAAACTCAGGAATAGGGTTGGGCGCAGTGGCTCACGCCTGTAACAGTACTTTGGGAGGCTGAGGTGAGTGGATCACCTGAGGTCAGGGGTTTGAAACCCTGGCCAACATGGTGAAACCTCATCTCTACTAAAAATACAAAACTTAGCTGGGCATGGTAGCATGCACCTGTAATCCCAGCTACTTGGGAGGCTGAGGCAGAAGAATCACTTGAACCCGGGAGATGGAGGCTGCAGTGAGCCAAGATCACACCCCTGTACTCCAGCCTGGGCAACAGAGAGAGACTATGTCTAAAAACAAACAAAACAAAACAACACAACCTCAGGGATAGGACATGTTTATAGAGAACTATAATACAAGGTAGAAAGTGGTGAATTTTCCAAGAAAGTTACCAACACAATGAGATAATGGTTCATGTTTATGGTCTGAGTATCAATTTAGAAGAATATGTAATTGAATGTTTTATTTTCTCATTCTCTTTTCTAGGAGTTCCATCTCCTCCCATATTGCATTGTTATAGTAAGAACAGCCACATTGTCAACTGTGACCTTATCTCCACAGCCACAGTTGGACAGCAGACCCAAACTGAGACAACCTGAGTTTCTTTCCCAAGAAATGAATCTAAAATGGCCATGCTTCAAAAACCCAGGTGCTGTGGAAAGTCACAAGACTTAGGATAAGGAGAAAAAAAACGTCTGCAATGAAAAAGATTTTCCGGTAACAGCAGAGTAGAGAAACAATTAACGAAGCCTCGGAGCAATCAAGCCAATTTTTTCCCAAGGTCCAACTTTACCCTGCCTTTGGGTTCTATGAAGTCCAACAATCCAGAAGGCTAATGATGACCTCGTCTCCCTGTACAATTTACTGAAAAACGTCGTCGTGAACCAACAAGAAATCCTGAGTTACATGTGAAAGTCATTCTAGGTCTCAGTTGTCTAGCTGTTATATTCCTACCTCTAAATAAAACAAATATAACATGAGGAAAATGAGACAATATTTGTGAAGCGCTTATACTAGTAAGAATATAGATATAGGTAATTCATGAAATTACTAAACTTCTGTTTAAAAATAAGCATTCACAAAAGTAATTTATCAAATACACATGAAGTTAGACCAAATGTCTATGAAAACAAAGACTTCTTTTTGAAAAACATAAAAATAACTATCTTCCCTACTTCTTTAAAATAGAGAAATTATCCTTAAGAGATAAGATTGAGTAAAAAGAAAAAACCTTAAAATAGAGAAATTGTTCTTCCAATGTAAATTAGGGATAATAGAAAAATATAGAAAATGTACCTCTCAGTACATGGTAATAGCTTAGTTAAGCAACTCACCTTATGAGCTGCAAAATGTGATTCATTTTTCTGCAGTGCTCTTTTTGCATACTCTAGGGCTTCATACACCAATAGCTTCTTCTCCTCTTCTGAGGTTCTGCTAAGCTGAGCAACATCACGTGATGCCCGTGCCAAACGCCACAGTAACTCTGCATCTTCACTAATTTGAAATAAAATATAAAACAACCATTTTAGCTCACATTTAAAAATTGTTAAGGGTTACATTACTAATGAATACATTATGGTCTTTCAGCTTAGGAAGCTAGCAACATGGTATCAAAAGCCATTATTAATAATGCTAAATTTGTTATTTTCGTTAATACAAAACCTTTATTTGCTAAAATTTCCTATAAAAATGTCTAATATTCATAAATATTAACTTACCTCTAGTATCTAAAACACTGACTTCTTTCAAAAATATCTCTGTATTCAAATTCTCTAAACATTTGCCCTACAAAACTCAACATATTAACTTGAGGCTTGGCCTCACTGGCACTGTGTTTCAAATAGCTCACTCGGTAGTTCATACAGTACCATAAAATACGTAAATTTTATAGACAGGGTCATGTTCTAAAAATACAAAACTGCTGAATCCCTAGTCTCAAATATAGCACCTGACACACAATAGTTTTTGACAATTATTTGCTAATGAATGAATGCTTGAATATAATGTAATCTCAAAATATAATCCTATGTTTGAATACTATGCCATGATGTATGGGTTACTTCAAGTAAGAGCATTGGATTCTTTGAAGAACTGCCATTTCCATATAGTGATATAAGAAATGGTTAATAAATTATTAACCATCACAACTGACAGAAATAATTGTAAAAATTAAATTCTGGTCAGGCACAGTGGCTCACGCCTGTAATCCCAGCACTTTGGGAAGCCGAGGCAGGTATATCACCTGAGGTCGGGAGTTCAAAACCAGCGTGACCAACATGGAGAAACCCCGTCTCCACTAAAAATACAAAATTAGCCGGTCGTGGTGGTGCATGCCTGTAATCCCAGCTACTTGGGAGGCTGAGGCAGGAGAATCACTTGAACCCGGGAGGTAGAGGTTGCAGTGAGCCAAGATTGCGCCATTGCACTCCAGCTTGGACAACAAGATCGAAACTCCATCTCAAAAAAAATAAAATAGGCCGGGCGCGGTGGCTCAAGCCTGTAATCCCAGCACTTTGGGAGGCCGAGACGGGTGGATCACGAGGTCAGGAGATCGAGACCATCCTGGCTAACACGGTGAAACCCCATCTCTACTAAAAATTACAAAAAAAAAAAAACTAGCCGGGCGAGGTGGCGGGTGCCTGTAGTCCCAGCTACTCGGGAGGCTGAGCCAGGAGAATGGCATGAACCCGGGAGGCGGAGCTTGCAGTGAGCTGAGATCCGGCCACTGCACTCCAGCCTGGGTGACAGAGCAAGACTCCGTCTCAAAAAAAAAAAAAAATAAAATAAAATAAAATAAAATAAAATAAAATAAATAAATTCCTTTTTATTAAATGTTTGCCTTTAATCCTAACTTTATATTTTTTTAACAAAAAATAAAAATTTGAAACTAAAGGTTCCTTAAGATAGTTATTATTCAATGAATATGGAGTAACTACCTTACAGCTTATTTTTCAAGCTATCAATGACATGACAATAAAATGACAAACCAGCCACCTTAAATTACTGAGGGGAGAATGGAGAAGAAAAGATCAATCCTATAGATATCTAGAAAGTAAATTTGGTGGATCCTGGGGAGAAAATTGGTTTTGAAAATCTCAAAAAGGTAGATGAAAAGGACTCAATATTTTTAGTTTAGGAGATGCGTAAATTAGTTATCTAGAAATGCTATTTAGCCATATGATTTACTTTATAGGCTGAGTCTTTCTCTCACTCCACACTCCTCCCAAAAATGAGTACACACTGATATTCTACACTAAACATACAATCTAATACTAAAAATAGAAAAAGGGGGTATTTTTGATTTCTCTGACTATCCTTCTAAAGTAATACACGGTTACCATTCAATGGTGGCATACAACATCCTAAATCTCAGTGAATTCATTTAATCTATACCAATAAATAATTACTTTAAAAGGAATGAGAAATATACAATATGGCTAGAATGGATAAACATATATTCAGTAACTATGCTGTACGATCTAAAGCAAAATGGAAAAATCAACATTCCACTAGAGTAAGTAGTAACACCTTTTCTAAATCAATGAGATACATGCAGCATTTAACGTAAGAAATAAATAGTATATTATAAATTAAACTCTAAGAAATATTTTGAAGTAAAAACTACAATAATCAATTTTTAAAACCTCAAGCACTAAGGGTCATTTTAATTGTTAAATAAAAATTTTGAGGAAACCACAAGCCTAGGCCTATCCTACATTGCTTACCTTTCCTTGTATTGGGTTAGCAACTGATAAAGTTTTTCTGTTTCTCCGCTTTCATACAGGTAGTCTGCTTGTTCAAGTATTTCTTCAACTTCAAAGATTATAAAGGAAAAAAGACACAATAAAATATGTCTTCCCAAGTCAGATGACAATAATTCAAAGAAACATAAACACTTTTATATATAAGCAAATGAAATTAGATACAGAAATGACCTATAGTGAAAGAGCAGAAATTATGAAGAACCTAGATGGAAACAAAGTAGCAATAAGCATAATGCTATCATAAAAAATGATTTATTGAAATCATGGGAAATAAAAAATTAGAAAACTTATTCTGGTACTGATTAAATATGAAACACTAACAATAAATATAACAGTAACGATAGCTGATGAGCTAAAAAAAATTCCAAAAACTCTCATAATATTTTAAGAACGTTTACTTATCTGTGTTGGGCCAGATTCAAAGCTGTCCTGGGCTCCATGTGGCCTATGGGCCGCAGGTTGGACAAGCTTGCTCTACACAGTCTTTGTTGTTGCTGCTGTTAAGTACCATCCATTGTAGAAAATAAAAGTCATCTACTTGCAGCACTGAATGTTAATAATGTGCATGAACCAAACTACACTGTTTTAATAGATTCTCTTTATACACAGATGTTCAAAGAGTCAGAGCTGTCATCAGAAATTTAGATGAAGCTAACTACACACTGAACCTGGAACTTATTGATACTATGCTCTGACCGACTCTTAAAACTAATTTATATATGACTACAAAATACATAAAAATTATTGACAGTGTAGTGACCTAAGAAAACTGTCTACTTAATGAAAAAACAGTCTGAATTTCAGGAAATTCCAATTATTACTCAGAAACATGTACATTTAATTTTGTCTTCTATAAGGGTTCTGTACTACTTAGTCCTAAGCCAACATTCCAATGTGTATACACTTGGTATACTTTAATCAATCATGGTATACTTGCGGTTAAAAGGGTTTCTTGGCCTGGCACGGTGGCTCATACCTGTAATCCTAGCACTTTGGGAGGCTGAGGTGGGAGGACCACCAGGTCAGGAGTTTGAGACCAGCCTGGCCAACATGGTGACACTCCATCTCTACTAAAAATATAAAAATTAGCTGGGCGTGATGGCATGCGCCTGTAATCCCAGCTACTTGGGAGGCTGAGGCAGAAGAATCACTTGAACCCAGGAAGAAGAGGTTGCAGTGGGCCAAGATCACGCCACTGCACTCCAGCCTGGGCAATAGAGCGAGACTCTGTCTTAAAAAAAAAAAAAAAAAAAAAGGTGGGGGGTGAGTTCTTAAGTTTTTAAAAAATTAGCCAAAAGAAAAAAACCATGCAACTTGTGATGCAATCATGTATTTTTTAACATCATAATGTAATAATTATACTAGCTAAGAAATTAAATGACAATAGCAGGAAAAAAACCCTAAAATTAAATAAAGACTATTTTTTTCAGTAATCTCACTTCATTCTGATTAGGTGTTATAAAGTTTAATAATATTCATATGGCTGGTTAATTTTTAAAATTTTGCTTCCATTCTATTCTATATTTGTATCTAATAAGTGGCTGAATCACAAAGTTTGTGTTTTAACAACCCAAAGGATAAGTAGTAGTCTTTATTCTTTAGTTGATATTTACAGTAGGTAGAATAATGGCCCCCAAAGATGCCCCAATCTTAATCCCTGGAATCTGTTTGAATGTTTGGTTACACGGCAACAGTGAACTGTAGATAGAATTAAGGTTGCTAATCAGTTAATCTGAAAATAGGAAATTATCCTGGATTATCCAGGTAGGCCCAATATAATTATAGGAGTCCTTAAAAGTGAAAGAGGAAGGCAAAAGTCAGAGAAGGAGTGTCAATGGAAACGAGGTCAGAATGATGGTTTGATGGTGGTTCTGAACATGGAGGAAGGCGCCTTCAGCCAAATAATGCAGAAAGCCTACAGAGGCTGAAAAAAGCAAAGAAAGGGAATATTCCCTAGGGTCTCTGGAATGCAGCTCTCCCAATGCTGATTTTAGCCAGTCAGAACCATTTTTGGCTTCTGAACTGTAAGATACAGAACTACAGAACCCTAAGATAATAAATTTGTGTTGTTTAAGTCACTGAGCTTGTCACAGCAGTGAAAGAAAATTAATATTAAATTAAATATACTGATCTGGCATATTTGAATGTGTATATAGTATGTATAAGGAAAAAAGTTACTTTGATTCATTCATTATTCTCTGACTTACTGAAAAGACTGATTACTGTCCTTAACATGATCTAGGAATTCTAAATCACATTACTCATGCAATTAAAAAAGTAGAAATTGTCAGCCAGGCATGGCAGCTCATGCCTATAATCCCAACACTTTGGGAGGCTGAGGTGGAAGAATCACTTGAGCCCAGGAGTTTGAGACCAGCTTGGGCAAGATGGCAAGATGCCAAGATGCCATCTCTTTAAAAAAAAAAAAAAAAAAAGTAGAAATTTAGTGAATAATCTAAATCTTTTTTGTGTGCATCCTTTTATAATCTCTCAAATCACTTAGCTCCAAATTCTTAATTACATAGTAAAATACTGTAAGCTATAATATAATGGCTTTAAATATATATACACATATATATATATATTTATTTATTTATTTGGGACAGAGTCTCACTCTGTCACTAGGCTGGAGTGCAGTGGCGCCATCTTGGCTCACTGCAACTTCTGCCTCCAAAGTTCAAGCGATTCTCCTGCCTGAGTCTCCTAAGTAGCTGGGACTACAGGTGTGTGCCACCAGTCCCAGCTAATTTTTTGTAGTTTTAGTAGAGACAGGGTTTCACCATGTTGGCCAGGATGGTCTTGATTTCTTGACCTTGTGATCTGCCCACCTTGGCCTTCCAAAGTGCTGGGATTACAGGCATGAGCCACCACGCCCAGCCTATAAATTTACATATTTAAATATATATACATATGTATATATATAATTCTAAAAAGGATTTTTCTAAAATCATACACTGTACAAGTTATAAGAAAAAGGTACACTTCCTATGGTACTACAGACTGACGCAGGCACTCAGGTGAGAGCTTGTAGACAACTCCACATATCTGCAAATCAGTTGTTTTCTAACCTAATATTTTATACTTTCTTGAAAATATTTAAAAGTTATGTTACTAACATACAGACCATATTCTATAAAACAGACTAAACTTTTAAAGTAAATTATTTTCAACTTAATAAGCAAGTATTCTAAGATGAAATGAGATGTTAATTCACCTAAAACTGTAGAGTGAAATCTTAAATTTAACCTAAAATAGATATGTGCAAGATCAAAATAATTAGAATTTTTTAAAGAAATGCCAATGATGTAACCTCCTACATATATGTTAGTAAACTTCGATTTTCTACTTTTCTAGCTGACTGTACTCCAGTGTCAGGACAAGAATACTCCTCTGGCAAGATAAATAGCTATATTCCTGAAATCTCTCTACATAAGACTTAAGAAGTAGAAAATCTGAGTATCTAGATTCAAGCCTCTAAGTAGCAGTAACATCATCAAAGTTTAAGGCAATTCTTTCATACCAATAATACTGTGTCTCAGCAGTACCAGAAACAGTGCAACCAAAAATGCACTGAAGTACAACACATAACTACATACAAAGGAACACTGATCTCAATTCTGTAGGTTCATCAATAAAGAGGAATTTTGAAAATATATATGAAAACACAAGTGAAGTGATATATAAAGAACCTTTAATGACTGTGACAAAAATAGAAATTTAAAAAAACACACAAAAACAAACTAAAAAATAAAAGAGAACCTTTAAGTTGGGCACTTGTAATTATCTTTTAAGCATTTTACACAAGCTTTCATATGCACAAAGAGTACTATGAATGTATTAGCATACCTTTCTTCAAGGGGCTTTAAATTTGGTCTATTTTAAGGAGCTAATGAGGCCAGGCATGGTGGCTCACACTTATAATCCTAGCTAGCACTTTGGGAGGCCAAGGCGAGTGGATCACCTGAGGTCAGGAGTTCAGGACCATCTTGGCCAACAGGGTGAAACCCCATCTCTACTAAAAATACAAAAATTAGCCAGTCATGGTGGCGGGTGCCTGTGATCCCAGCTACTTGGGATGTTGAGGCAGGGAAATCGCTAGAACCCAGAAGGCAGAAGTTACAGTGAGCTGATATTGCACCAATGCACTCCAGCCTGGGGGGACAGAGCAAGACTCCACCTCAATAATAATAATAATAATAATAATAATAATAATAATGAGATAATGAAACGTTCCTATAGGAGTGCTTCAGTTCCTGATAACAAGTGGATATCTGGTACTACCTTGTGATAAATACAGATATAACCATTTTAAAAGTCAGTCCTATAATCCCATCCAACTAAAATGTCAATGATATTTATGCCCTTAAACTTCAACTCATTTCCAAAAAACTCCCACTTCAGAATGTAACTTAGTTCCAGAAAATGGAGGAAGTAAAAGCTTTTAAATTTGCTTTAAATAAGCATAAAGCAGATCAAAAGAGAATCAAGCAGAAATTTTGAAGCACGGAATTATTTGAAGACCAATTCCTTTAAAAAAAAAAAAATAGCAAATGGAAGAGATATAAGACAAAGAAAAACTTGTAAGGGCCAGTGAAGTTATATTTTTATAGAAACATATGGATCATTTTCCAGGATTAAAAAAAATGTTTCTGTATTTTTCAATTAATCTTTTTTCAAGGGCTATGGTCTGTAGTCTCACAAATTATATAAGCATGCCAATCAACTAATTACAAAGTGATTTTTTTGTTGTTTTAAGAAAATAAAGCTATTGCATTATGGAAAACAACAGCGAGGTTCCTCAAAAACTAAAAATGGAACTAGTATATGATCCCGCAATCCCACTTCTGGATATATATCCAAAGGAACTGAAATCAGTATGTCGAGATATTTGTACCGCCACATTCACTAAGGCATTAGTCACAATAGCCACGCCTTAGGAAACCACCTAAGTGCCCGTTAATAGATAAGTGGATTAAACACAAAAAGTAGCATACATACACAAATGGAGTATTATTTAGCTTTAAAAGAAAATTTTGTCATTCTGTCATTTGTAAGAATGTGGATGAACATTATAGTAAGTGGGGGACATTATGTTAAGTGAAATAAGCCAGGTACAGAGAGAAAAATGTAGGTTGAACATCTCTAATCTAATCTGAAAATCCAGAATTTGAAATGTTTCAAAATCCGAAACTTTGTGAGAGCCAACATGATGCCACAAGTAGAAAATTCCACACCTGACACTTTTACTTTTTGATGGTTCAATGTACACAAACTCTGTTTCATGCACAGTTATTTAAAATCTTGTATAAAATTACCTTCAGGTTATGTGCATAAGATATAAATGCAACACAAATAAATTCTGTGTTTGGACTTGGGTCCCATTCCTAAGACATCTCATTAGGTATATGCAAATATTCCAAAATCCAAAAAAATCCAAAATCGGAAACACTTATAGTGCCAAGCAGTTTGGACAAGGGATACTCAACCTACACTATATGATCTCACTTACATGTGGAATCTAAAAAAGTCAAACTCACATAGGTAGAGAGTAGAATGGCGGTTACCAGAGGCCGGGGTTGAGTGGCAGGAAGGAATGGGGCAATGGTCAAATGGTACAAAGTTTCAGTTAGACAGGAGGAATAAGGTTTAGAGATCTGCTGCACAGCATGATAACCATAGTTAATAAGAATGTATTACGTATTTAGAAATTGCTAATGGAATAGACTACAGAACTCCATAGCTTAGCTCACTTAAGAGGTAGAAAAGAGAATGCTAGAAAGTGGCATAAGAGCTTGTTGAGGCTGGGTGCGGTCGCTCATGCCTGTAATTCCAGTATTTTGGGAGGCCGGGGTGGGCAGATCACTTGAGGCAAGGAATGCGAGACTAGCCTGGCCAACATGGTGAAAACCCGTCTCTACCAAAAACACAAAAATTAGCTGGGCATGGTGACACGTGCCTATAGTCCCAGCTACTAGGGAGGCTGAGGCAGGAGGATTGTCTGAGTCCAGGAATTTGAGGCTGCAATGAGCTGTGATCATGCCACTGCACTTCAGCTTGGGTGACAGAGCGAGATTCTGTCTCAAATAACAAAACAAAACAAAAGCTTGTTGAAGTGTGAAAGAAACCAGTGATCATTTGACTCCCTCACCCATCCCTACTGTGGCTAAAAAGGCCTCATCAGCTTGTGCAGGCCTCATAGAGGTCTAGGACCTTAAAATGTTATTTTTAACTTAACAAATATCAGCCAGGTGTGGTGGCTCATGCCTGTAATTCCAGACTTTGGGGCGGGCGGATCACTTGAGGTCAGGAGTTCAAGACCAGCCCAGCAAACATGGTAAAACCCCGTCTCTTCTAAAAATACAAAAATTAGCTGGGCATCGTGGCACATGCCTGTAATCCCAGCTACCTGGGAGGCTGAGGTGGGAGGATCACTTCCACCAAAGAGGCAGAGGTTGCAGTGAGCTAAGATCACATCTCCACACTCTAGCCTCAGGGACACAGCAAGACTCTGTCTCAAAAAACAAAAATAAACATGTAGTAACTTTTTATGTTCTCATGACACTTTTGAAAAACTAGAAGAGCCAAGATGGCTGACTAGGCACAGCCAGGAAGACATTCTCCCACTGAGAGAGACCATCATCAAGTAGACCGGCACATGCTGAACAGATACTCAGAAAGAAGACGTTGAGAGTGGATACAGGGAGGACACAGACCCTGAATCTGAAAAAGGAGGAAGCTGGGAACCCTGCATGGGGTTGCCAAGCACCAAGACTCATTCCTGGAACCTAGCAGCTCCTAGGGAAAGGGTAATTGAAACTGGTTTGGAGTGGCCCACTCTCATCACAGACCTTTGAGATCCTAGCTGCAGGAGACCCTAAGACCCCTCCAAGACATTTGAAATGGCAGGGAGAACTACCTGGAGAGCTGCCAGAAACAGAACTCTAGTCTGTGTGGAGAACAGAGGGTTTTTAGCATGGGAATAGCAACAGTGCAGCATGGTCATAAGTATCCATTTCCCAAGGCTCACCATACTCCTCTAGGTCACCTTAAGCCTTTATTAGCAGCCAGACATGGAGACAGCAGGGCTGTCTTGTGCATGGAATGGGGCCTGTCTCATCTGAACATCCCTGTCTGCCAGTCTCTCCCAGAGTCCCTGCCTGGCCACACCCGTATGCAGCATAGCCTCAGCTGTCCTGGTGAAATACTTGCCAGTGGCCCCCACCTTCCCAAGGGAGGACTTTTGCAGATGGAGCCCCACAGGTGCACACTCACTCACAGCCTCTGTCCACTGCCTTGCCGGCATGCACACATACAACATGCAAACTTAGGAAATGCAGAGAACCCCTACAAGTTGGTATACAAAAGAACCATCCTCGAGACACATAGTCATCAGATTCTCCAAGGTCCACATGAAAGAAAAACTCTTAAAGACAGCTAGAGAGAAGAAGCAGGTCACCTACTATGCGAATCCCATCAGGTTAACAGTGGACTTTTTAGCAGAAGCTTTACAAGCCAGAAGAGACTAGGGGACTATATTCAACATCCTTAAAGAAAAAAAAATTCCAATCAAGAATTTCATATCCAGCTAAACTAAGTTTTATAAGCAAAAGAGAAATTAAATCCTTTTCAGACAAGCAAATGCTAAGGGAATTTCTTACCATCAGACCTGCCTTACAAGAGGTCCTTAAAGGAGTGCTAAACATGGAAATGAAAGACCAATACTTGCCACCACAAAAACACACTTAAGTTCATAGCTCACTGATACTGTAAAGCAACTATACAATCAAGTCCACATAACAACTAACCACATGATGACAGGATTAAGTTCTCACATATCAGTATTGACCTTGAATGTATACAGGCTAAATGCCCCACATAAATGACACAGAGTGGCAAGTTGGATAAAGATGCATAACCCAATTGTATGCTGTCTTCAAGAGACAGATCTCACATGCAATGATGCCCACAGACTCAGAGAAAAGGAATGGAGAAACATCAATCAAATGGAAAACAAAAAAGAGCAGGGGCTGCTATTCTTGTTTCAGAGAAAACAGACGTTAAATCATCAATGATAAAAAAGGACACAGAAGAACATTACACAATGACAAAGAGTTCAATTAAACATGAAAACAACTATCCTAAACATAAATATATAATTAGCATTGGAGCACACAGATTAATAAAACAAGTTCTTAGAGACCTACAAAGAGACTTCGATAACCACATCGTAATACTGAGAGACGTGAACACTCCATTGACAGTGCTACATATATTATTAAGGCAGAAAACTAACAAAAATATTCAGGATCTAAAGTTGACACTTAATCAAATGGACGTTAACAGACATCTACAAGGTACCCTACCCAAGAACAACAGAATGTACATTCTTCTCACCTGTGCATGGCACATACTCTAAGATAGGCCACATGCTTGGCCATAAAGCAATGAACAAAATTTTAAAAAAAAAATCTGAAATCAAACCAAGCACTCTCTCGGACCACAGCTCAATAAAAATAGAAATCAATATCAAGATCTCTCAAAACCATACAATTATATGGAAATTAAACAATTTGCTCCTGCATGATTTCTAGGTAAACAATGAAATTAAAGCAGAAATCAAAAACTTCTTTGAAATTAATGAAAACAAAGATTTTCCATACCAGAATCTGTGAGACACAGCTGAAGCAGTGCTAAGAGGAAAGTTTATGGCACTAAACGCCTGTATCAAGAAGTTAGAAAGATCTCAAATTGACAACCTAACAAAATATCTAGAGGAAGGAGAGAAACAAGAGCAAACCAAATCCAAAGCTAACGGAAGAAAATAACAAAATTAAGAGCTGAACTGAACAAAATTGATATGTGAAAGCCATACAAAAAAAATCAATGAAACCAAAACTTGGTTCTTCAGAAGAATAAACAAAATTCATAGACTGCTAGCTGGATTAATCAAGAAACAAAGAGAGGCTGGGCATGGTGGCACATGCCTGTAATCCTAGCACTTTGGGAGGCCAAGGTGGGTGGATCACGAGGTCAGGAGTTCAAGACCAGCCTGACCAACATGGTGAAACTCCGTCTCTACTAAAAATACAAAAATTAGCCAGGTGTGGTGGCACGCGCCTGTAATCCCAGCTACTCGGGAGGCCAAGGCAGGAGAACTGCTTGAACTCAGGAGGCAGAGGTTGCAGTGAGCTGAGACCATGTCACTGCATTCCAACCTGAGTGACAGAACAAGACGCTGTCTCAAAAAAAAGAAAAAGAAACAGAGAAGATCCAGATAAACATAATCAGAAATGACAATGGGAATATTAACAGCAACCTCAGAGAAATACAAAAACCAGGCCAGGTGCAGTGGCTCACGCCTGTAATCCCAGCACTTTGGGAGGTTGAGGCAGGCAGATCACCTGAAGTTGGGAGTTTGAGACAGAGTGACAACATGGAGAAACCCCGTCTCTACTGAAAATACAAAAAATTAGCTGGGCGTGGTGGCACATGCCTGTAATCCCAGCTACTCGGGAGGTTGAGGCAGGAGAGTCACTTGAACCCGGGAGGTGGAGGCTGCAGTGAGCCGAGATCACGCCATTGCACTCCAGCCTGGGCAGTAAGAGTGAAACTCCTTCTCAAAACAAAAACAAAAACAAAAACCCTCAGAGACTATTGCAAACACTTCTATGCATACAAACTAGAAAACACAGAAGAAATGGATACATTCCTAGAAACATCCGAAGACTGAACCAGGAAGAAACTGAAATCCTTGTAATAGCCCAATAACAAGTTCCAAAACTGAATCAGTAGTTTAAAAAAAAAAAAAAAAAAAAAAAAACCTACTGTCATGCGCGTCCCTGTGGAGAGACCATCAAACAGGCTTTGTGTGAGCAACATGGCTGTTTATTTCACCTGGGTGCAGGCGGGCTGAGTCCGAAAAGAGAGTCAGCAAAGGGAGATAAGGGTGGGGCCGTTTTACCAGATTTGGGTAGGTAAAGGAAAATTACAGTCAAAGGGGGGTTGTTCTCTGGCGGGCAGGAGTGGGGGTCACAAGGTGCTCAGTGGGGAAGTTTTTTCAGCCAAGATGAGCCACGAAAGGGAATTTCACAACATAAATATCATCGCTTAAGGCAAGGACCCGCCATTTTCACTTCTTTTGTGGTGGAATGTCATCAGTTAAGGCGAGGCAGGGCATTTGCACTTCTTTTGTGATTCTTCAGTTACTTCAGGCCATCTGGGCGTATACCTGTAAGTCACAGGGGATGCGATGGCTTGGCTTGGGCTCAGAGGCCTGATACCTACCAACCAGAAAAAGCCCTGGACTAGATGGAGTCATAGCCAAATTCAACCTAATGCACAAATAAGGGCTGGTACCAATCCTATTGAAACTATTCCAAAAAATTGAAGAGAAGGGACTCTTGCCTACTCATTCCATGAGGCCAGCATCATTCTGATACCAAAACCTGTCAGAGACACAATGGAAAAGGAAAACTTCAAGTCATTAACTCGGGTGAAGGCAGATGGGCTGGGCATGGTGGCTCATGTCTGTAATCCCAGCACTTTGGGAAGCTGAGGTGGACGGATTGCTTGAGCTCAGGAGTTTAAGACCACCCTGGGCAACATGGAGAAACCCCAACTCTACAAAAAAAAAAATACAAAAAAATTACCCAGACGTAGTGGTATGCACCTGTAGCCCCAGGCACTCAGGAGGTGGAGGTGGGAGGATCACTTGAGCCTGCCTGGGAGGTGGAGGTTGCAGTAAGCCAAGATTGCACCACTACACTCCAGTATGGGTGACAGAGTGAGACCCCATCTTAATAAAAAGAGAAAGAAAAAAGAATATAGGCATAAAAATAGTTAAATTAGTATTTGCAAACTGAATCCAGCAGCACATTGAAAAGATAATACAACACAATCAAGTAGGCTTTATTCTTGAGATGCAAGGTTGGTTCAACATGCAGATCAATAAATGGGATTCATCACATAAACATAACTAAAAAGAAAAACCATATGATCATCTCAAAAGACACAGAAAAGGCTTTTGATAAAATTCAACGTCACCTTACGTTAAAAAACATCAACAAACTAAGCACTGAAGAAACACACCTCAAAATAATAAGAGCCATTTATGACAAACCCACAGCCAACATCATACTGAATGTGCAAAAGCTAGAAGTATTCTCCTTGAAAAATGGAACAAGACAAGGATGCCCGCTCTTACCACTCCCTTTAAATATAATACTGGAAGTCCTAGCCAAAGCCATCAGGCAAGAGAAAGAAATGAAAGGCATCCAAATAGAAAGAAAGGAACTCAAACCATGTCTCCTTACAGATGATATGATTCTTTACCTAGAAAACTCCAAAAACAGTCTTTGCTCAAAGGCTCTTGGAACTGATAAACAGCTTCAGTAAACTTTCAGGTTACAAAATCAATGTATGAAAATCAGTACATTTCTATACACCAGTAACACTCAAGCTAACAGCCAAATAAAAAATGCAACTCCATTCATAACAGCCACAAAAATAATAAAATACTTAGGAATACAGTTAGATCTTTTACCAGAATGAAAAGGAAATCAGAGATGACACAAACAAATAGAAAAACATTCCATGCTCATGGGCAGGAAGAATCAATATTGATAAAATGGTCTTATGCCCAAAGCAATTTACAGATTCCTATTTGTTATTCCTATCAGACTACCAACATCATCTTTCACAGAATTACAAAAAACTATCCTAAAATTTGTATGGAACCAAAAGAGAGTCCAAATAGCCAAGGCAAACCTAGGCAAAAATAACAAAGCTGTAGGCATCACACTACCTGACTTCAAACTATACTACAAGGCTACAGTGACCCAAATAGCATGATACTGGTACAAAAACTGACACATAGGCCAGGGAACAGGTTAGAGAACTCAGAAACAAAGCTGCACATCTACAACTATGTGATCTTCAATAAAGCTAACCATAACAAACACACAACATGGTGAAACCTCGTCTCTACAGAAAATACAAAAATTAGGCAGGCATGGTGGTGTGCATCTGTAGTCTCAGCTACTCCTGAGGCTGAGGTGGGAGAATCTCCTGGGCCCGGGGAAGTTGAAGCTGCAGTGAGTTGTGATCATGCCACTGTGGCCTAAGCATCAGAGTGAGACTCTGTCTCAAAATAAAAAAGTTCTAATATCCACTCTAACATTTTGACTTTCAAGAAGTTTAACTCCGTGAGCTTTTCAAAAATTATTATAATGTGATAAGATAATAAGACTTGTCCTATTTTATAAGGCTGCTGTGAGAATTAAAGTCTAGGTTGCTTTAAAAAGATGAATTAAGTATTTGCCAAAATACATAATTCAGCCGGTAACAAAACCAAGTCCTTCTTCATAAATACATTAAAAAAAAAAAAAAAAAAAAAAAAAAGAACAGTGCAGGGTTTCTCATTTATCTGCTTTTTTAAGAAGATAATCATAGATAAATGAAATCAATAGGTAACTATCAACCTTTAGATCACATTCTCAAATTCTATCAGAAGTTTAATAAGACCATCTATTCAAAATCAAGTCTGCTTCTTTCCCCAATCACCTTCTCCTTTTTAATTAAAAAGTGAGAATTGTAAAAAACAAAAAAGCTTAAGCCATTAATTCTTTCATATGATATTGCTGTAATATACCAAAATTTTGGTTCACAATTGGTTCAACTAATTTTTTTAAACTGGCAAGTCTTTTTTTTTTTTTTTTTTTGAGACAGGGTCTTGCTCCATTGCCCAGGCTGGAGTGCAGTGGTGAGACCACGGTTTACTGCAGCTTTGACCTCCTGGACTCAAGTGATCCTCCTGCCTCAGCCCCCTGTGTAGCTGGGACAAGCACGTACCACACACCCAGCTAATTGTTCCAATTTCTGTAGAGATGGGGGTCTCAATTTGTTGCCTACACTGGTCTTAAACTCCTGGGCTCAAGTGATCCCCCCACCTCAGCCTCCCAAAGTGCTGGGATTACAGGCATGAGCTGCCACGCCCAGTCAAGTTTTAATATATGTTTACTTATCTATATTATGCCAATAAAAAATGTGATGGATTTTTCTTTTTTTCACTTTCAACCTGTTACTTACCAAGCAGCATTCTGTTTGTAAATAAAAATCTATCTATCTCAAAGTACTTGGGCCTTTTGTTAACCATATCAAGAAGAATATAACACCCTGGGATTGGTTTCATTTTGTCATTATAAAGCAGGGATTAGCAAACTTTTTCTGTAAAGATCCAGAGAGTACAATATTTCAGGCTTTGTGAGCCACACATGGTCTCTGTAGCATGTCCTTTTTCTTCCCCCCAACTCTTCAAACTCAACTCTTTAAAAATGTAAAAGAATATTCTGAATTCTTAGGTAAAGGGCTCTACAAAAATATAAACTATTAATAAAGCATCACTGAGGCAGCTCTAATTTCTAGGAAAAAAATATATATATGGTATTAGACTGACAAGTAGAGAAAGGCAGAAAATAATCTAGACCATAGCAATATTAGTTTCATTATCTATATAAAAATAACTAAGCTAGGCCACGCGCAGTGGCTCACGCCTGTAATCCCAGCACTTTGGGAGGTCAAGGCGGCCAGATCGCAAGGTCAGGAGTTTGAGACCAGCCTGACCAACATGGTGAAACCCTGTCTCTTCTAAAAATACAAAAACTAGCCAGCTGTGGTGATGTGCACCTATAATCCCAGCTACTCAGGAGGCTGAGGCAGGAGAATGGCTTGAACCTGGAAGGCAGAGGTTGCAATGGGCCGAGATCACATCACTGCACTCCAGCCTGGGCAACAGAGCAAGACTCCGTCTCAAAAAAAAAACTAAGCTATTAACAAAATAACAAGCAAAAATAACTTGAGAGATGCTGTAATGGTGAGAGTTTAGAGCATTCCTGAGGACCTGGAGAAAACCTGTTGCTGAGGACAATTTGAAGGTTTTATTGGCTGAAAAAGGTGTCTGCAATCCCACTCCTAGATCTTTTTTTTTTAATTTTATTATTATACTTTAAGTTCTAGGGTACATGTGCACAATGTGCAGGTTTGTTACATATGTATACATGAGCCACGTTGGTGTGCTGCATCCATTAACTTGTCATTTACATTAGGTATATCTCCTAATGCTATCCCTCCCCGCTCCCCTCATCCCACAACAGGCCCCCGTGTGTGGTGTTCCCCTTCCTGTGTCCAAGTGTTCTCACTGTTCAATTCCCACCTCTGACACAGTCCTAGATCTTTCTTGAAGACTTGAAAAGAATCAGATTAGGGCCATGGGGACACAGAAGGTCACCCCAGCTCTGATCTTCGCCATCACAGTTGCTACAATCGGCTCTTTCCAATTTGGCTATAACACTGGGATCATCAATGCTCCTGAGATGATCATAAAGGAATTTATCAAGAACACTTTGAGGGACCAGGCAAATACCCCTCCCTCTGAGACGCTGCTCATGTCCCTCTGGTCTTTGTCTGTGGCCATATTCTCCGTTGTTGGTATGACTGGCTCCTTTTCCATTTGACTCTTTGTCAACCACTTTCACAGCTGCAATTCAATGCTTATCGTCAACCTGTTGACTGTCTCTGGTGGCTGCCTTATGGGATTGTGTAAAGTAGCTGAGTTGGTTGAAATGCTGATCCTGGGCTGCTTGGTTATTGGCCTCTTCTGCGGACTGTGCACAGGTTTTGTACCCATGTACATTGGAGAGATCTCACCTATTGCCCTGCAGGGTACCTTTGGCACTCTCAACCAGCTGGGCATCATTGTCGGAATTCTGGTGGCCCAAATCTTTGGTCTGGAATTCATCCTTGGGTCTGAAGAGCTATGGCTGGTGCTATTGGGCTTTCCCATCCTTCCTGCTATTCTACAAAGTACAGCCCTTCCATTTTGCCCTGAAAGTCCCAGGTTTTTGCTCATTAACAGAAAAGAAGAGAAGAATGCTAAGCAGATCCTCCAGCGATTGTGGAGCATCCAGGATGTATCCCAAGACATCCAGGAGATGCAAGATGAGAGTGCAAGGATGTCACAAGAAAAGCAAGTAACTGTGCTGGAGCTCTTTAGAGTATCCAGCTACCGAGACCCAATCATCATTTCAATTGTGCTCCAGCTCTCTCAGCAGCTCTCTGGAATCAATGCTGTGTTCTATTACTCAACAGGAATCTTCAAGGATGCAGGTGTTCAAGAGACCATCTAGGTGTGTTTCATACTACCTTCACTGTAGTTTCCCTATTTCTGCTGGAAAGGGCAGGAAGAAGGACTCTGCATATGATAGGTCTTGGAGGGATGGCTTTTTGTTCCATGCTCATGACTGTTTGTTATTAAAGGATGAGTATAATGGGATGAGCTTTGTCTTTATCAGGGCTATCTTGGTCTTTGTGACCTTTGAAATTGGACCAGGTCCCATTCCCTGGTTTATTGTGGCCAAACTCTTCAGCCAGGGCCCCCGCCCAGCTGCGATGGCAATGGTCAGCTGCTCCAACTGTACCTCCAACTTCCTAGTGGGACTGCTCTTCCCCTCTGCTGCTTACTGTTTAGGAGCCTATGTTTTTATCATCTTCATCGGCTTCCTCATCACCTTCTTGACCTTTACCTTCTTCAAAGTCCCTGAGACCCGTGGCAGGACTTTTGAGGATATCACATGGGCCTTTCAAGGGCAGGCACATGGTGCAAATAGATCTGGGAAGGACGGCATCATGGAGATGAACAGCACCCAGGCTGCTAAGGAGACCACCACCAATGTCTAAGTCGTGCCTCCTTCCACGTCCCTCCCAGCATGGGAAAGCCACCTCTCCCGGAATGAAGGAGACACGTCATCAGGATGAACCCAGGACTGCTTCTGAATGCTGCTACTGATTCCTTTCTTATCCCATGCATTCCATGCACACCTCAAGGCTGGGGTTTGTCGGATTTTCAATGGTTTTTAAAATATTTTATTTCCTAGACATTCTCTTCTGCTTAAGAGAGACCACGTGAACCTACCTTCATTTCAGGAGGCATTGGCCACTTGGCATATGACAACTCGGCCAGCTTTTCCTTCCTTAGGTTCTAATATTGCCGCACTAGGGGATATAGGAGAGGAAAAGTAAGGCGCAGTTCCCCCAACCTCAGACTTATCAGGAAGAAGATACACACGAGTGTGGAAGGCAGAGGGGGTTTATGTAAGAGCACCTTCCTCACTTCCGTATAGCTCTACATGGCAAATTAACTTGAGTTTTATTTATTTCACCCTCCCTCTGGTTTAATTACATAATTTTTTAAGTTCTGGGATACAGGTGCAGAATGTGCAGGTTACATAGGTATACATATGCCATGGTGGAAATGTTTATTTTTTTAAGTGTAATTTTGCCAAATAATAAACACAGAAGGAAATTGAGATTAGAGGGAAGTGTTTAAAGAGCGGTTACAGAGTAGAAGATTTCATGCTGGAGAGGTTAGCGTCCAATACGAAGAATTTAGGGAGAAACGTAGTTCATTATTGGAGGGTATATTATGTGGTGCCTAAGGTCTGCAAGTTACCTCTTAACAATTTCTGTCCTGCAGATGGAAACTCTTAAGTTTAATTTCTCATAAAAGTCATATGCCTATATAATAGTTATTGATTTCCTTTGGAACTTTTTTCTTTAAGATAATAGTTTACATGTAGTAGTACTTGAAATCTAGGATTATTAACTAATACGGGCCTTGTAGTTAATGGTGGTTGATGGGTTCTAATTTTGAATGCAGGTGAGGGAAGAGAAAGTTATTTCTAGAAAGCATGTTCGCCCTCACTGGACCAAACAGCCTCTCCTTGTAGTAGACTCATTACTTTTGAAGTAATCCCACCACCTATCTGGTGGGAGAACCATCCAAATGAGAAACCTAAAATAATCGGTTCTTGGTAGAGATTCATTATTTCTCCATTTTGTTCTTTAGGAGATTTTCTGTTTTATTTCAACTCATACCTTTAAAGGAATTCCCCAAAGAATGTTTACAGCTAACTTGGAATTTGTAACCTCAGCTCTGGGATTTTTTTCTGAACACTTATTATCTAAAGCTGTGTTGTTGCCTTTAGGGTCATGCCATGCTTGTCTATGTCTGTTGCCTTGTCACTGTGGTCCTATGCCAAGTGCCCTTAGGGGGCCTGAATCTTTCCAATAGACCATGTTTGAAATAGTATGAGTCAATGTACAGTGTAGCCCACACTTGAGAGGATGAATATATGTGCACTGTCCCTTTGCTCTGGATGGAAATAGGTTATTGTTGACTTATTTTTTCAGTGTTTGTTCCTACAGCCCCTTTTTCATATGTTGCTCAATTTCTCTTTCCCTTCTTGGTGCTAACACATCTCAGACCCTTTAGCCAAACCCTTGCCAAAAACAGTATTTTAGTTCTCAGTTCTCAACTGTTTCCGCTGGTCGTGGAGACTTCGAATAAAAATGCACATAGCTATGGAGTGAGGTTTAGCTGGAAAAGGTGACCTTCTTCCAACTTCACGTCAACTTCTGTCTCCTCAAACAGTAGGCTGGCAGTTAGACAGGGAAGTTGTTTTCCCATTTCTCACTGAGTAGATAGTGAATATTTCCATATGGACTTTCTACTATTAATGTTACCCTGATTATTTGTATTAAAATAAAAATTCTGAATGTACACACACACAAAAAAACTCTAAATGTTCCATATATCTAATTTATGCTTACCTTTGGCTGCGGCATGAACCACAGCAGCCTGAGAGATAACCTGGTAAGTTTCAAAACCCCAATAAGACAAAGCTGAGAGTAAAAGGCCTCTTTTGAAAGTTCCTGGGTTTCCCATTACCTATGGAAACAATTATGTTAAGAGTTACAAACTTTGAAAATTTGAAGGTACTGCTACCCCAAGCAAAAATTACATTAATCCTCTCCCATCCCCAAAGCAATGAATCATGATATTGGAAGCTTAATTCATCAAAATCTGTAGTAAAACGATCTCAAAGCGTATCTTATTAAGAAAAAGATATCGCCTGGAGTCGTAGCTTATCTAAAAATCACACTCCTGCTGGAAAGGAAGAGCTACAACTTATTTGCAAATGCATGAATATTGCAAATTGCATGAAGTAAAATATGAGACACCAACACATCATAAAAATGAATCTTACAGACAAGATTAAGAACACAGACAAGAATAATATTGTAATCTTACAGACAAGTAATATGGTAATTACTACATATAAAAAATGTACACGGCTTTTAAATTTTTTTGCAGAGACAGGGTCTCACTGTGTCGCCCAGGCTAGTTTGAAACCTCTGGACTCAAGCAATCCTTCCGCCTCGGCTTCCCAAAGTGCTGGGATTGCAGGCTAATCCAAGGGACCAGGTCTAAAACGGGACTTAAAACTCACTGTTCTAATTTGAAAACTTAAGGCTAACTAGTTTCATACTTAGAACTCCTCTCATCTCTCCACCTATATTATCTATCACCTCCCCATTTGGTTATAAACTTCCAAGGAAAGGGAATATACCTAACTTTTAACCACCCCTCCCCACCATCAGTCCCATAATAATTCTGAAAGATTTTAACTGAGCAGTTAAAAATTTGAGTTTAAAATAATGAAACACCTAGTTCATGTGAAATATGTCATATACACTAATGCCATTCCCCAATTCCCTGACAAGAATAAACAGAGGCCCACGAGCAGTCTAATACCAGAACTGATACAACATGCCGACATCCTTCACTGACGTCATGCAGATAAAACAGGCAACTCAGAAATAATCATTTTTAAACAAAAACCTAAACAGGATGAAATCTCTGCTTCTGAGTTGTTGAATTTTTTAAATCACACCCCACACTTATCAAAGTCTGAAAGTTGCAGCCTCAAGCGCTGTTGCTGTATCTGTCGTCGCCTACAGTGAGAATCATTTCACAGCGCTCAAGGTTCTTTCCCGTCCTGTTCTATGTTTCGCACAGGATGGGCAGGTAGGAGGCAGCTTCCGGGGCGCGTGGGGGCAAACCCCACTCCTTCTCTGACAGCCCCAGCTTAGGATAGTGAAGGTTTGCAAAATGGAAGGGACCTGGCCAAGCGCTCCAGGCACAGTGGCCCCGAGTTCCTTCCTCGGTTCACCACGTTCCCGTAGAACCGTAGGCAGCGCGGGGCCGCCAACCCTGAAGAAGTTAAGGGAGAGCAGGAACCCACTGGGTAGGAGGTGGGAAGCTGGAGCCAGGACCGCGGGGGTACCTCGAAGCCACGGAATCGACAGCGGCCGCAATGCCCACGGCTGCCCGAAGTCCCCGCAGGGAGCCGAGGCCCCGGGGCGGCTCCACGTCGCAATGGCAGAAAGCGCCACAGTCGAGCGGCCAGGGCCATGACCTGCAACTCGCGGGCAGACTCTGCACTACTTCAGGCAGCTACCGAGGCGGGCGGGGCTGAAGAAGCCACAGCCCTTCCGGAGAGAACCGCGTCCACCCGCCTCCTATCCAGCACCTCTTCCGCCCCCATGGTTTCCGGACCACGGGCTTAGGGGGAGGGAAATACCCCGAGTGGGTGGGACTTAGTGGATCTTCCGCGCCTGCGTCCAGCAGACTGAGGCCGTGAGAGCGCTCTCTTTAGGCTCAATGACTTGTTTCTGCTCCATCTCTCCGGAGGTTTGGGCACAAAGATAAGTCGCCAGAACAGAACTGAAAGCTCAGAAATAGACCCAAGAATACAAGTATGCAAGAAAAAAAACTTGTCATTTTAATTATCTGCTGCCTTCAAAAGTACATTGAATCTTGGCAATAGTAAGTCTTTTTTTGGAAATAAATAATTGGAAGAATTAAGTTGCCCAACATGAAGAAGGGAAAGGAAGAGACTGAGCGACTTAAGGGGGTAGATTCAAGAAAGAGTCCAGAGAAGAGGAACAAAAAATGCAAAGCGTTTTGGGAAGAACTAGCGGAAGGAGGCCTCTGGACAGGATATTGATGCCTTTTAATGCTAGGGCATGTGTAGTCAAAAAATAAAATAAATAAAAATTTTTTAAAAACCTGGTCTCCCCTAAAATTCTTCAATAAGATGTTTTACTTACTCCAGCAAAGTATTTTATTTTACTAGAGTAAAATAAAATTTCTTGCTCAAGTGGAATTCTTTTGTGGGAAAATGAAGAGGTTTTGGATCCTACTTGAGGCCTGATAGTGGGTGGAAACACAGACTGCAAATGGAGTACCTACTATAGGTTTCACAAAAAATGTTATGGGTAATAAGGGAGGCGAGTCATGGTTTTAAAAAATTAAGTTGCATTTCTATGGTACTTTTAGTACTGTATAGGGAATTAATACATAATTGTATTGATCTACCAAACTACCTTGTGAAGTAACTGGTATCCCAGGTTTACAAATGAAAAAACTGTAGCTCAAAGAGATGCATTAACCTAACCAAGAATATGTTATAAGATAGGAATCCATGTCTTTCTACTCTTGAGTCGGGTGCTCCTTCTACTATATGATTGCTACCTCCACTAGTTCCTATTAAATCAGCTGTATTTCTTTAGGATTATGTCTTTAAAGTCTATCTTTAAAAATATATAGATCTCCTTCCCAATTTCTGAAACCTACCCTTTTTTTCCCAAAGACAGAATCACTTTTGTTTTACGCATTTCTACTGGTAGCTACCCCCTCAATATTGCTAAATGTTTATGCCACTGGATACCATGATAACACTGAAATTAAGTTTCTGATATGTCTGCTAGAGTGAATTTGTAATGAAGTTTTCAGCTTTGAAAAAAGAAAATTAGATCCTAAGAAAAGTTGCAGGAACTCCCATATATTCTTCAGCTAGAGTCAGCCATTGTTAACTTTCTCTCACATTTGCTTTACCTTTCTTTACATATATTACCTATAATACGCATATTATATTCCTAGTATTTTCTGTTGTTAGGCCTTTTGAGAGTAGATTACAGATATCATGACTCTTCAGTCTTAGAAACAAGACATTCCCTTATTTAGTCTCAGTATAACTACCAAATTCAGAAAACTGAAACTGACAGAATACTATTATTTAATATACAAATTTTGTTTACTTCCCAATGCTGTCCTTTATGCTAATGATTTTTTTTTCTAAATTCAAGATCAAATCTTGATAACATCTTGCATTTGTTATGTTTCTACTTTCTTTAAATCTTTAAATCGTCAGCCTTGGTCTTTCATGACATTAGTATTTTTTAAATGTATAGTCCCATTGGTTTAAAGCAGGGTTTCTCAACCTTGGCACAATTGAACTTTTGGGCTGAAGAATTCCTTCAGCCCCTGTCAAGCCATCAGATGACTGCAGCCTTGGCCAAAATCTGACTGCAACATCAAGAGAGACGATGAGCCAGAACCACCCAGCCAAGCCACTTCTAAATTCCTAAACCACAGAAGCTATGACAGATAATAAATGATTGTTCCTGTTTTAAGCCACTAAGTTTGGTGTTATCTGTTACAGAGCAACTGATAACTAATACAACAACTGAGTAAAGCATAGAGAGTTTGAGCGTGGAGTTTCAGAGGAAAGGTGTGGAAGTTTGATAACCTTAACAATATAGGCTGGGCATAGTGGCTAACACCTGTAATCCCAACACTTCAGGAGGCCAAAGCCGGGGAATAGCTTGAGCCCAGGATGTTCAAGACCAGCCTGGGCAACATAGTGAGACTCTGTCTCTACAAAAAAATGTTTCTGTTTGTTTGTTTGTTTCTTGTTTTTTAATTTGCTGCATGTGGTGGTGCATGCTGTAGTCCCAGCTACCCAGGAGGATGAGCTGGGAGGATCATTTGAGCCCAGGTGTCTGAGGTTGCAGGGAGCGGTGATCACGCCACTGTACTCCAGTCCAGGCAACAGAGTGAGACACCGTCTTTAAAAAAAAAAAGAAAGTAAAAAAGAAAAGTGGCCAGGCCCGGTGGTTCATTCATGCCTGTAATCCCAACACTTTGGGAGGCCGAGGCGGGCAGATCATGAGGTGAGGAGATCCAGACCATCCTGGCCAACATAGTGAAACCCCGTCTCTACTCAAAATACAAAAAAAGGTCAGGCGCAGTGGCTCATCCTGTAATTTCAGCACTTTGGGAGGCCGAGACAGGTGGATCACGAAGTCAGGAGATCTAGACCATCCTGGCTAACACTGTGAAAACCTGTCTCTACTGAAAATACAAAAAAGTAGCTGGGTGTGGTAGCACGCACCTGTAATCCCAGCTACTCGGGAGGCTGAGGCAGGAGAATCACTTGAACCCAGCAGGCGGAGGTTGCAGTGAGCCGAGATCACGCCACTGCACTCCAGCCTGGCGACAGAGCTAGACTCCATCTCAAAAAAAAAAAAAAAAAAAAAAAGAGAAAATACAGATGGAATTCAAAGCTCTGAGACTAACGCTGGGCGTGGTGCCTCATGCCTATAATTCCAGCACTTTGAGAGACTGAGGCCAGTGGATTTCTTGAGCTCAGGAATTTGACACCAGCCTGGGCAACATGGTGAAACCCCATATCTACAAAAAGTACAAAAATTAGCCAGATGCCGTGGCTCGTGCCTGTAGGTCCCAGCTACTTCAGGAGGCTGAGGTGGGAGGATCACTTTAGCCTGAGAGGTTGAAGCTGTGGTGAATCATGTTCGCACCACTGCGTCCCAGCCTGGGTGACAGCAAGAACCTGTCTCACAAAAAAAAAAAAGCTATAAGACAGGATGAGGTAATTAAAAATGTGACTGAAAGAGTGAAGATAGAAATATGACGATCAAAATACATAGGAGAAAGAATATTTTGTGAATATCTCATTCATTTTAACATTCATTTAACTCTCCACCAGGTGTTGTTTTATTTCTAGAACCTTGTTAGGCTTGATATCTAATTCAACACATGTTAAATTAATGGGTGAATGAATAAGAACAAAAGTAGAATGGGATTTAGACTCTAGTTAAGGAGAATGAATAAATGCATTCAATAGCTATGGCACTATGTATTTAAATGATAGATTGCTGTTTGGATACTAAAAGTACAAAACTATCCCCTTGCCTCCACTCTTTCCCTATTTTAGTGGAAAGAAAAGTTTTGAAGGTTGGGTATGGATACTATATATTCTGGGAAATTTGAAATTTGCAATCCAATTAGTGATGCCTGAGAACGTTCATTTACATATGAAGGCAGAATCAAAAATAGAGCCAGAAACCTTTAGTAAAAACAAAAACACTTCTAGTACCTCCCCAGTACACTTCAGCAACAAAGGCCTTGTTTCCGCACTTGCAGTTTGTTCTTGTCTTTTTGCCCCTGCTATCATTCCTGTGCCCCAGATATTTGCATAACTGGCTGCTTCTTATTTTTCAAATCTCAGGTCAAATACCATCTTAGAGAGCTCTTTTCTGATCCCCAGTCTAAATAAGCTCACACTATCCTCAAGTCCCTCTAACACATCACCTTGCCTTAACTTTCATCATGGCACTCTGGCTGTCTGAAATCTCATTTTGTCTTTAACAACTAACTTATTATTCGACTCTCCTGTAGGATAGAAGTTCCTATCTGTCTTGCTCACAAGTGTAGAACAATGCACATAGTAGGCAATCAGGATGTGTTTGCTGAATAAATAAATGAATCCTCACTGGCACTGATATGATTTTAAAAATGTGCAGGCCAGGTATGGTGGCTCACACCTGTAATCCCAGTACTCTGGGAGACCAAGGCTGGCAGATCACTTGAACTCAGGAGTTTGACATCAGCCTGGGCAACATAGTGAGACCCCATTTCTTAAAAATAAATAAAATTAAAATGTTTAGTTTGCATTTTTTGGATTAAGTGTAAAGTTTTTACTTAGGAATGTCTATGTTTCTTCATTTGATACCCTTTCCATTTCTTCTGTAATTAAAAAAAATAAAACCCTTCACCCATTTTTCTATTTTTTTTTTTTTCTTATCAATTTAAATGAACTTAAGAGGCCAGGTGCGGTGGCCCATGCCTGTAATGACAGCACTTTGGGAGGCTGAGATGGATGGATCACCTGAGGTTGGGAGTTCAAGACCTCTGACCAACATGGAGAACCCCATCTCTACTAAAAATACATAATTAGCTGGGCATGGTGGCAGGTGCCTGTAATCCCAGCTACCCGGGAGGCTGAGGCAGGAGAATCGCTTGAACCCGGGAGACGGAGGTTGCGGTGAGCTGAGATTGCACCATTGCATTCCAGTTTGGGCAACAAGAGTGAAACTCCATCTCAAAAAAATAAAAATAAAAAATCAATGAACTTAAGATAGTAACTCTGTCAGGTTTGGGACCAATATTTTTCCTAATGTGTTTTATTGATTTTGTCCCTGTTTCCTTGGGAAGAAGTTCTACATTATCGAGCAGTCATGTATCAATATTTTCCATAGCATTTTGTTTAGTTGCAGGCAGCATGGAGTAGCAAGCAGTCCAGCCTGCCCTTTGAGGTTAGTTTACTTACAATCTGTGACTTCAGAAAAGTAGGCCAATTATTTAGCTTTCAAATCTCATGTTACTCAAATGCAGTTTTCATTTGTAAAATGGGGATACTGGCACCAAATACATCACAAAATCATAAGGATTAAAGGTAATGAAGGATATAAAATGTCCTTGGTAGTGTGCACATTAAGAATGCCCTAAATAAGCATATAAGCATGGTTAAGAGCTAAGATGTATTTCGCTATTTTCATGTTGATAATTTGTCTTAGTAACTTTTTTTTTTTCTTTTTTGAGACAGGGTCTCTCTGTCACCTACGCTGGAGTGCAGAGGCACTAACATGGCGCACTGCAGCCTGAGCCCGTGATCCTCCTGCCTCAGCCTCACGTGTAGCTAGGACTACAGTCGCGTGCCTCCACGCCCAGCTTTTTTTTTTTTACTTTTTGCATCGGTGGAGGGGGTCTCATTTTTTTGCCCCAGGCTGGGCTGGTCTCCAACTCCTGGGCACAAGCCATCCTCCCACCTCTGCCTCCCAAAATGTTCGGATTACAGGTGTGAGCCACGGCGCCCAGTCTTCTCAGTCCAGATATGGTATAAATTTTCTCAAATATTTAAATTATTTAATCCTTAAGGAATTTATTTTGGTGCACCAAACCACTTACCTTAAAGTCAGCTTTGCCTTTTCAGTAAGCGACTGGCCCTCAGAGTAGCCTTGAAGCGCCAGCCTACTGGCAGGGAGCGGACCTGCAGCCCAGAGTCAGCTCCCTGTGGATGGGCGGATCCTCGCGCAGGCTGTGCGGGGCTGGGCGCACACTGGACCCGCCCCCTCCCAGCCCCGCCCCGCCCCGCCCCGCCCCCTTGCTCTGCCAGTCCGGCCCTAGGTTCTCTTGAATCCCTGCGGTCCCGGCAGCGCTCCGGACGCTGCTGGCCTGTTCTCCACCGTCGCTCGACTTCCACCTCTAAGACTCGCACGTGAGTGCGGGCCTCTCCCAGTTCCTGGGCCGGTGAGGCAGCAGCAGCCCAGCAACGGTACCGCCCGGGGGAAAAGGAAAATCCTGGCCTGGAGAATCTAAGCCCGCAGGCTCCGTGCGGCAGGTCCCGCCGGGCCTTGGTGCTGGAAGTGCTCCGTAGCCGGGGATCGGCAGGTCGCGCGGGGGGCTCCCAAGCTAGGTCGCGCGGCCTGGCGGGGCCCAAGCACCGCCGGCGCCTCCTGGAGGAGCCCGGGCTCGGGGCTCAGCTCTGGGCCGCAAGGCCCCGCCTGGGCCTGGCGCTCGCGCACCTGGGGCTAGGGATAGGCTGGGATCCGCCCTCCTTCCCTGGGCGGAGAGGGTCGGGCTTGTGGCCCAGAGAAGGGTGACAGGCCCCGAAATCACTGCAGCACCACGCGGGGAGAGGGATAGGGTACCCACACCACGTCAGTGGTGAAGCCAGTGCCCAATTGAGCAGGGGGCGCGCGCTTCAGAGCACCCGAGAAGCTGGCAGATGAGGTGGGAAGAGGTGACTCCTGATTTCAGAGTAAACAAGGAGGTTGTGAGAAGTAGTCCAGCAGCTCCCGTTTCTCCTCCAGCTTCAAGCTTCTTCTGTCTAGTGTTTTGGGTTCCCTACACCAGGATTGTGGAGGAAGCGCAGGGCCAGAACCCGTTGGGACCGAGCAGACCAGCCATTTATGTTGCGCTTAATGATCGTCTGCACTTTTTGCATATCCTTAGCGTTGTCTTTTTGAGGCCGCCTCTATAATGGATAATCAAATAGAGGGAAGGGCGGGATTGAATATTGTAACTATTGATTGCAATGCCCCACAACAACTGTGCTAGACAGTTTTTATATGTTAGCTTATTTAACGCTCCCAAGCACTTATTGAAGTGATGTTACTCTGTTTCATTCTCCAGGAAACTCAGGTTGAATAACTCATCGGATTACACAACTGGTAAGTGGTGGCATTGGGGTTTGGAATTCAAGTTCGTATGGTTTTAGGGCACAGGCTTTATTGCTTAATGTAAAAGAACGTTATTCTTTGGGATAAGCCAGATACCTAGGTTTCAAATCTATGCTATGAAGGCTGTTAGCTGTATGACCTTGGGCAGGATACTTCACCTTTTAGGGCCTGTTTCTGCATTTGTGAAATAGAGATAAAATGTCACAAGGTTGCTATGAGAATTAAATTAGATCCTACTTGTAAAACATTTAGCAAAGTGCTTGGCACATAGTTAGTGGTAAGCTATATATAGTCACATATATCCTGATGTCATTAATTAAGGTTAGCAAACTAGCTCTCTGTGTGTGCTGCCAGCCAGAGCCAAACACAACTTATACAAGCCTAGGACATAGGTAGAGGGAAACAGCAAAGGATGGGAAACGGAAAGGGAATGAAAACAGGTGACATTTATAATGGCAATTATAATGACACCAAGAGATGTCTCAGTCATTAATCTGTGGTACCCAGGGCCACTTTTTGCCTTTGTGAGAATTTTTAGGAGGTCCGTTCCTTTTGGCTGATGAATTGGAAAAATACATCCCACTCTGGGCTGAAGAATTTCAAACTCTGGGACTGGATCACTTTGAGACTCTAGATGTGAGGGGGAGCTGAATTTTAGGACCCCACAGACCAAAAGGTGCCTGGCACAAACCCCACAGTGAAGTCTGCAGTTCTCTTTCAGGATTTCTTCTCTCAGGTCTAGTCCCTGAAGAATGGGAAGGGAGAGGAGGCTCCAGTATGGGAGAAGCAAATGAAGTGTTTGCCATTAAGGGTTGCATAATGACTGGACACCCCTTCTAATTTTATCTGTAACTGTGAACAGTTTATAGACAATGGTCTTCATTTTCACATAAGTTTATGGCAACCTATTATACTTTTAAAATGTTTTATTTTCTATGCTCTTTATGATGATATCACTGCTGCCCTGAGTATTTCCCTTGCATCATCTGTTTCGGTACCTAGTTCGTATTGTACTCCAACACCTATCAATTATTTTATTTACTTATTTATTTATTTTATAATAAAGATAAGGTCTTATTATGTTGCCCAGGCTGGTCCTGAATTCCTGGGCTCAAGTGCTCCTCCTGCCTTGGCCTCCCAAAGTGCTGGGGTTACAGGTGTGAGCCACCACACCCAGCCTTATCAATTCTTGGAATAGCTTTATCCATAGTTTTCTTTGCCCTCTTTGTTTTTTGGTACTATCACTGGACTTTTTTTCTTACTAGTGTTAGAGTTTTCTTTTTTTTCTCCTTTTCAAATGTTCTTTAGTCAGTGATTTATTATGCTAGAAAGTATGCCTGTTAGCAAAACTAAGAAAGTAAATGTTAGACGTGAAAAATGATTATATGTCATTTGACCTTCAAAGATTCATAATGCCACCACTGCTCACCAAAGCATGATCTTTCAGGTGGATCTTTTAGCAAGACTCAATGTCACTTCTATGGGTTGTACTCAGTGACCTGCAGGAGTCCTAACTAGAGCATTCCTTTACTGTTCCCACCATTACCTTCACCCGACAATCTAGCTTCCTTCCCACCAATATTTTCCCTTCTTGTTCTTACTTGTGAGTGGGAATCATATTGGGGGTTTTTTTGGAGAGACTGTTTATTCTTTTAATATAACAGCTTAGCAGTATGCAATCCTAACTTTTTAAAAGACATTAAAATTCATCAGTATTATGGTCACATTTACCAATATGAATTAGGTGGATAACATATTAGTAAGTGTCTTCATGAAAAAAAATAGAAGGAAATACTACATACTGATTTTAGTAAATAATTTTGAAATGTCCTCTTGCAAATGGTTATATTATATCTAGTTCCTGTGAAAATTACCGGAACAACTGTGTGGTTTCTGGACACGTTGTTATCGGGCTATTTCACCTTCCCCGGCTTTTAGTTTACCATGCCTCTAGACTAAGGTGATGGTCAGTACTTGTTAAAAGAGGTACCTGCAACTGTAAAGAGGAACTTACTTGTCTGTCCACATTTTCATGTTTATGTGTCAGAATTTTTTAAAAAGAAGTGAAAATTAAGACAAATACTTCCTGATGATATTATCAAAACAATTTTATAAAATATGTAAAATTGCACCCCACCTTCAGTACTTCTTGCTCTCCTTCTTTATTGTTCCCTGTAACACTTACTGCCACCTGACATACTATACATGTTACTTACTTGTCTTTATTGTTTTCTGCCTCCCTGCAGTGTAACTCACCTCTCCCTCCTGGGGATGGTTGCCTGCTTTGTTTATTGTTGGCTCTCCAGCACCTTAGAACAGTGCCTGACACACAGTAGGCAATCTATAATATTTGTTCAATAAGTGTTGAATGAATTAATAGTACTATTAAACTGCTCATGATTGGGAAATATAAAGGGATTTGCCCTAAAATTAAAAACAGCTACAATGTATGTGTTAAGTAACCAGGACGTGAATATTCTTGAAATCAGGAAATGTATAAACATCTTAACTGTCTTTGCCCAATATACAAACTTTTAAACCTTGGGAACCACGTGGTTGTAGTTGTTGCTACTTTAAACTGAAGGCATTTTTATATGATTTGTTCACCGTGAACTAGAAAGGAGCACATAGTGATAAATTGTGAAGTGCTCAACTTGCCCAATTAAATATACATGTTCCCCTACAAAGAGAAGGAAAGGAGTCAAATTTTGGAAAGCATGCATTTAGAGTTGGGGCATAGTGGACACCAGGGCAGGTGAGAGGTTCTGATGGCTGGTTCAACATCTGGGAAATTCCAGAAGGGGGAAAATTCTTAATGAGCTCTGAGGCGAATGAGAACCCCAGGAGACTTCAGTCTCTGCAGGTTGGTGTGCCTTAATATCAGATCCAGCCTGCCTGCTGCACAGCTGGCCAGCAGCTTTACTTAGCCCTTATAATGAAAAACTTTTCAACTGAACACTTGGGATTTTCAGGTAGGGGATGCAGCTCTGATTTTCATTGAGGGTAAAAGATGATTCACTTTGTAGACATGTATTTCATAGCCAGCTTTGCCAAGATGCATGTTGCATAAAGTGAGGCAATAGTGAGATGTTGCCACTGCTTCTTTTTTTCTTAAGCCAGTCAAATTTAGCAGTAGGGGATTGTATACCAATATTAGTGACACTGATGTTAGTAACTTCTTATTTGTAACTTTTTAATTTTAATTTTATTTTTTCTGCTTATGTAGCTAATAAGTTCTGATAACCCTTCTTTTAAAAAAAAATTTTATTTATTTATATATGAGATGGGGCCTGATTCTGCCACCCAGGTTGGAGTGCAGCAGCATGATCTCGGCTCACTGCAACCTCCACCTCCCAGGCTCAAGCAATGACTCCTCAGTCCCCAGAATGACTGGTACCACAGGCACACCCCACCATGCCCGGCTAATTTTTGTATTTTTGTAGAGACGGGGTTTAGCCATGTTGTCCAGGTTGCTGTTGAACTCCTGAGCTCAAGCCATCTGCCTGCCTCAGTCTTCCAAAGTGCTGGGATTATAAGGATCAGCCACCATGCCTGGCCCAACCCTGCTTCTATTAATAACTTCTATTAATACCTCACTAAATGAACCTATGATGAACTGTTCATTTGATGGGCTTGAAAATACAATCAGTGATACTTCTAAAATGTATATACAGTAACCAAGGGACTAGAAAAGTGGTATAACCTGAAACACATGTTAAGTAAACTTTGTAGCCAGCTATGAATCATGGAATAGAACAATTTCAGGATTTTCTAGAGAAATTAATGAAGGGTCCTTAGTTGATTGCTTACTTTGTAATGATAAAGACAAGGTAAAACTGCACCTACTTTTTATTTTTGAAGTTAGAGTGATAACATATCAACCTTTTCATGTTAACTCCTGCTTTCCTCAGTTCTACGTGTCCAAGCATCAGCAATGATATCACTATTTAGATTTTGCTCAAGATAGTTTAAGAATCTGGAAACTTTTTAAAGTGTGGCTAAAAGCTGATTTATTTTACTGTCATGATAGATGCTAAGAGCTTAATAATGTGAGATTTCATGGATGCTAATAAAATTTACTTCCTTATCGTGCTGCGTCTACTTAATAGACTGGGCCCTGTGTTTTGTTTGTTTATTTAAGTCATCTGAGCACTTAATAACAATTTTGAATGGCCGGGCGCGGTGGCTCAAGCCTGTAATCCCAGCACTTTGGGAGGCCGAGACGGGCGGATCACGAGGTCAGGAGATCAAGACCATCCTGGCTAACACGGTGAAACCCCGTCTCTACTAAAAATACAAGAAAATTAGCCGGGCGAGGTGGTGGGCGCCTGTAGTCCCAGCTACTTGGGAGGCTGAGGCAGGAGAATGGCGTGAACCCGGGGGGGCGGAGCTTGCAGTGAGCCGAGAGCGCGCCACTGCACTCCAGCCTGGGGCACAGAGCAAGACTCCGTCTCAAAAAAAAAAAAAAAAAAAAACAATTTTGAGCCAAGATATCTAACTAGTGGAGAAGTTTCTAGATACATTTTTTTTCAGATATAGCTTTTTGTTTGTTTGTTTTGAAACGGAATTTGGCTCTTTTTGCCCAGGCTGGAGTGCAGTGGCACGATCTTGACTCACTGCAACCTCCGCCTCCCTGGTTCAAGCAATTCTCCTGCCTCAGCCTCCTGTGTAGCTAGGATTACAGGCAGACACCACCATGCCCAGCTAATGTTGTATTTTCAGTAGAGACAGGTTTTACCATGTTGGCCAGGATGGTCTTGAACTCCTGACCTCAGATGATCCGCCCACCTCGGCCTCCCAAAGTGCTGGGATTACAGGCACGAGCCACCGTGCCTGGCCCCAGATATTGTTTTTTTGATAGAGATGGAGACTGAGTTTGGAAAACTTTATCCTTTTTCTTCCATTTCTCCTTTTTGTCCTTATAAATATTCTGAAGTTTTCTACTCATTTTTAAAAATCCTTTAGTACCACTTCCTAAACAAGTTACATATTCATTATAATTAAATCAGGGTCAGGATACATTAATGGAAAAGACCTTAGTAATTACTTAAAGAAAGGGATTGACTCAACTCTTAGTTTTAACAGCTGAAGGCTGGATGCAGTGGCTCACGCCTGTAATCCCAGCACTTTGGGAGGCCAAGGTGGGCGGATTGCAGGCAGATTACCTGAAGTCAGGAGCTGGAGACCAGCCTCGTCTCTACTAAAAATACAAAAATTAGCTGGGCGTAGTGGCGGCGCCTGTAATCCCAGCTACTCAGGAGGCTGAGGCAGGAGAATCATTTGAACCCAGAAGGCAGAGGTTGCAAGTGAGCCAAGATCGCCATTGCACTCCAGCCTGGGCAGCAAGAGTGAAAGTCCATCTCAAAAAAAAAAAAAAAATTTTAACAGCTGAAAAAACCCGAGGCCCAGAGAAGTGACATCAGTTGCCTAAATGCCCGCCATTGTGGTATGACTAACACAGAACCAGTCCCTTTCTTTTTTTTTGTTTTTTTGAGATGGAGTCTTGCTTTGTCCCCCAGGCTGGAGTGCAGTGGCACAATCTTGGCTCACTGAAACCTCCACCTCCTGTGTTCAAGTGATTCTCCTGCCTCAGCCTCCCAAGTAGCTGGGGCTACAGTGCACCATGCCCGACTAATTTTTATGTTTTTAGTAGACACAGGGTTTCGCCATGTTAACCAGGCTGGTCTCAGATTCCTGACCTCAGGTGATCTGCCTGTGTTGGCCTCCGAAGTGCTGGGATTACAGGTGCGAGCCACCACGCCCAGCCCAGTCCATTTCTTTTGACACCTGATCCAGTGATTCTTCCTTTTTGTTTCTTGTTTTGTTTTGTTTTATGTATGTTTGTGCTTGACTTTATTCCCTATCTTCATTTCTAGTATCCTCTGGTAGTGATTAAAAAAATAAATCTGGGCATCACTTTCTTACTAAATACAGAACAAGCTTAGTTTAAATTCTTTTAATGTGAGTTTTTTACTGTCAGAGTCTGGGTATTAAGTGCAGTATATTCCTGAGAATAAGTGTTGCTGCTCTAAGATGATCTAATGTCACCTACGTACATGGTAGACCTGTGTGTGTAGAGACACACTAGCAAGGAGAACATGCTTTCTTAGTCTTAAGTAATTTACAATTTAATGGGTTATCTTGAAGAGGAACTGCTATGAGATAAATAAAGTATAAACCATTCCAGTTCTTCCATTCTTTGGCAAGCTTTTGTTATTCTGGTTACCTTTGTTTGAGAACCATATAACTAGTTTTAGCCTCAGTATTAATCTTGTAATTTTAAAGATATTATTTTATTAGTTTGTGTCAGGCTGAATATTACTTTTGATATTAACAAGCCACAAGGAAATTAATTAGAGAATATTGCTGTTACACTAAGTAACTATTTTTTGATATTGTTTTTAATTGAAAAATCATAATTGTGTGCATCTATGGAGTTTATTTATTTTTACGAATACGTTTTTACTTGACAGCTAAGTAACTATTAATTAGAGGCTTTAGTGCCCTGGAGGGATTTTGGCATAAAGGGGAAAATACGTGGGTTTATGCTGTGGTGCTGACAGTAGCTTTGTGATCCCATGTAAGTAATTTAACCTTTTTGAAGAAATTTGTATTTTTTTTCCTAGTAGATATTATGCATTGTTTTGAAGATTAACAGTGTGCTGAAAATTATCAACATATTCTGGGTCAATCAATTCAGACACTGGAGTGCCTTACATTAAAGTCAAACCTGTGACACATGGACCTTTCACCATGTAGTAATCATTATCCTGCCTAACTCACAGAGTTTTTGTAAGGTTCAGAAGATAATATATTATTTGGAAGCACTTTGAAAACTGTAAAAGAAATAATATCTGTCTAGTTGTATGGAATTATTACCTATCTTTTCTTTCCCCTTATTCTTCTACTCCCCACTCTCTTACTGTCTACCCTTAAATATAAGGGTGAAAAAGAAATCTAGTAGTCAGTAGCAATAAGATTGCACATTTTTTTATAGTGGAGTATAGTTTTAATTGCCAGTAAAAGTAGAAATCTCTGGGGAGCTTCTTCAGCTCCAAGAGCACTAATTGTTCTCTGAGTGTACCACACAATTTTATACTCTTGTATACTCTTTCTGTGTATACATAGTTAGCTAAGTAGCTAAATATTTATTTCGTTTTGGCCTCCTCCCCAAACCCCACTTTTGGAACACCTAGAAAGTATTCAATAAGTAATTGTTTTTTGAATGGATCTCCCCAATTTGATTATAATGAGCTACAAGCTCTTCCATTGCTGTATAATGTCCCTGCTGTCCTTAGCAAAATAATGGGTTTACAGTAACCTCATAATAAATACAGTTGCTAGTTTGGCCTGGGAACTCTCAGGAACTTAGCAGCCTTGGGATTTACAGCCGTGTTACCTGCTCTGTGCCCCCCCTGCTTTTATTTTTAAGTAGGGGAACACTTATTACTGTTCTGAGCAGCACAATTGGAGAAACACTGCCTAGGGTGTTTATTGCTGATGTTGCTGGGCCGGTTCCAGCTGCCCCAAGGTTGCCCTTGTGTGCTTTCAGTAGCGGTCAGGCAGGATGTACTGCGGAATAGCAGTTAGTGAATCATGGTATTAGAACCAGAAGGAACATCTGAGAATTTTTTATAGTAAGCCAGTCTCTTTATTTTTCAGCTGAAGACTGAAGGAACTTTACTAAAGGGATTGGTAGATGGGCACTGACTTCTCCTTCACAATTGTTTTAGGACACATTTTGAGTCACTGACATGAGCCTGCGCTCCCCTCACCTGCGTACCTTATCTATGCTCAAGGCTGACTATTTTGCCAAATTAATTTTATGTAAATCCCAAAAAGTATTATTGTTTCAAGAAGCTTTTCATAAATAAGGATGAGAAAGCTGCTTTATGTCTTACTACTTAATAATAAGCCATCTATGCTGAGACAATCAATTAAAATCCCTGAGTCATTAATAAAATAATTGCTACAATTCATGCAGTGTCCAAACCTACAATTGTCAGGGTTTGTATTAAGTTTATTTTTCTATTTTAACCTTATTTCCATTGAAGGATAAGTATCAGGGTTTTTTAATATCCCCATTTTATAAATTAGGAAATTGAAATTCAGATAGATAATTTGGCAGAGGTGACACATCCAAATTAGTGGTGGGAGAGAAATTTGAACAACACACACTAACTCCAGAGTTATTGCTCTTTCTGCTACAAATAACCTGTGCCAGATGTCATGCTTCAGGAAGAAGAGGAAGTGGTAAAATATGATCGCTGCCCACAGTTCACAGTATATAGACGGAGTGATGAGCCACAAATACAAGTAACAATAGTGGAAAGAAAATAGAATCAGTGCCATAACAGCATGAGGGGTATCAGCAGGGTATCAGCCACAGCTGTATGAAGGAAGTATCATTTGAAGTGTTTGTTTTGTTTTGTTTTGAGATAGCGTCTCACTCTGTCACCCAGGCTGGAGTGCAGTGGTGCCATCTCAGCTCACTGCAACCTTCGCCTCCTTGGTTCAAGCGATTCTCCTGCCTCAGCCTCCCGAGTAGCTGGGATTACAGGCACCTGCCACTATGCCTGGCTAATTTCTGTATATTTAGCAGAGACAGGGTTTCACCATGTTGATCAGGCTGAGTGTTGAACTCCTGACCTCAAGTGATCCCCTGCCTCGCCCACCCAAAGTACCGTGATTACAGGTGTGAGCCACCGTGCCCGGCCTGAAGTGGATCTTGAAGAACTTGAATGGGCAGAGGTAGCTGTTCAGGTAGACTAGGGGTAGATGTTGGCAGAGCCATGAATTCTAGGCTTAGTTTATTGGACTATCACTTTTTAATCAGAAGTGATAAAATCATAATGTGAATGGAGAGAAAATGGCAGTGGGAATACCCATTAGGAGACTATTATGTTAGGCAGGTGACAGATATAGAAGACCTGAAGTTAAGGTTGTGACTCTGGGGACAGGGAAGGGGCTATATCTCCACGTTTGGGAGAGATTTGGGTTTCTAGTAGGCAGAATCTCTGTGACATCTTTACTGGATAAATCTAAGAGTAGGTTTAAGGAGGAATGAGAAAAGAGAAAGTAGATAAGACTTCAGGATTTTCAGCCAGGGCATGGTAATGACCAGATGCCTTAAATTTCACATATCAGATACTACTTTAAATATTAGGTCTTAATTCTCAGTTCCTTAGGTTTATTTCTGTTATAATACTGATTCAGAACATTAGGGTGAATGGGAGAATGATTGATATGTTTGGTATTTCTAGGGATTATTTGCATTTCAGAAGAGGTGTTTGGATCAAATTATTGTCCAATAAGTAATAATCTGTACAGTAGGAAGATATTGTCTAATCCTAGGAATTATTTGTGCTTTCTACCCTGCTCTTGAAGGAGTAAAATACTACATAGAATTATTCTTTAGTTGCTTATTTATTCTTTGCCAGGTGACTTATCCCAGCCAAATCTTTCACACTAAAAGAGTATAAAACATTTGCTTTATTTTCCCTCATAATTTTTTTTTTTTTTTTTTGAGACGGGGTCTTGCTCTGTCACCCAGGCTGCAGTGTATAGCTTACTGTGGACTTGAACTCCTGGACTTGAGTGAGCCTCCTGCCTTAGCCTACCGAGTAGCTGGGACTGCAGGTGCATGCCACCTTGGCTGGCTAATTTTTTAAATCAATCTTTCTTTTCTTTTCTTTTCTTTTCTTTTCTTTTCTTTTCTTTTCTTTTCTTTTCTTTTCTTCCTTTTCTTTCTTTTCTTTTCTTTTTTTCTGAGATGGAGTCTTGCTCTGTCACCCAGGCTGGAGTGCAATGGTGCAGTCTCACTCACTGAAACCTCCGCCTCCCAGGTTCAAGTGATTCTCCTGCCTCAGCCTCCTAAGTAGCTGGGATTATAGGCACGCACCACCATGCCTGGCTAATTTTTTTTTTTTTTTTTTTTTTTTTTTAAGAGAATGAGGTCTCTGTTGCTCAGGCTGGTCTTGAACTCCTGGGCTCAAGTGATCCTACTGCCTCAGCCTCCCAAAGTGCTGGAATTACAGGTATGAGCCAATATGCCCAGCTCCCATTGTGATTTGTGGATAAAATATGCTATTGCTCTCTTAAAAAATTGTATATCATATACTGGATAATTACATTAAAAGGAAATGAGAACAGCATCTTCATGAATATTACTATTAACAAGATTCCAGACCCTAGTGTTTATGTAATTTCTTCCATTTGCCATTCAGCCATAATGGTTTCAGGATAAAATTGAGGCCACAGTCAGAGTCATTTTCAGAGGGGAATGCTGCTAATAGAGGAAATTTGTTTCCTGGCAGCAATGCAGTAGTGTAACTGTCAGCAATTTGTTAAATAATCAGCTGTGCCTGGCATGTTGTTTTTGTAGCTTTTGTATAAGCATTTTTAGGGAAAAAAATAATGCTCTTCTGATATGTGGTGTCTCTTTGCTGTGAGACTGACTTCACACATAGATGTCTGCATTCTCTCTTGAATTCTCCCCATCCTTGGAAATTTGAAGACTTTTCTGCTGGCTGGTAGAGAATCCTCTACATGTTTTTTTTGGAAGCTTTAGCAATCATTGCTCATTCTATGTTCATCCACAGGGCACTGCATTATGCTTGGTACTGCTGACATACAACTTACAAGACTCTAAACTACATTATGCCAAAAAAAAAATCATACAACTAACATTTATTTTACAGATTCTGTATTAGATACAAAAGACAGGATGCCTGGCACATGCCAGATTTACAAATTTACTTGCAGTATCTCCATTTTTACTGATGAGGAAATCTAGGCTCAGGGAGTTGAAGTTACTTATACGTGGTCACACAGCAAGTGCCAGATGGAGGGTTCTACAGGGCGTGGTGGCGGGCACCTGTAATCCCAGCTACTCGGGAGGCTGAGGCAGAGAATTGCTTGAATCTGGGAGGCGGAGGTTGCAGTGACCTGAGATTGTGCCACTGCACTCCAGCCTGGATGACAGAGCAAGACTCCGTCTCAAAAAAAAAAAAAACTGGGGGTGTGCATTACCCCAAATTTGATCTTGTTCCTGTAATGCAGTAATCTGTTACTATTAGTGCAATAGGAATTCAAAGGAACACCTTAGTACGGATTGGAATAATCAGGATAATCATGCAATGGAATAATAAAAAAATAAGAAACATGGGATAGATAAGAAAGGATCAGACCCTAGAGGCAGATAGTGATAAAATAATAATAATGATAAAATGTGAGCACTTACTGTATACTAGGACTGTTTAAATATATATATCTTGTATATATTTTGTTTGTTTTTGTTTTGTTTTTGTTTTTGTTTTTTTGAGATGGAGTCTCACTCTGTCACCCAGGTTGGAGTGCAGTGGCATGATCTTGGCTCACTGCGAACTCTGCCTTCCAGTCTCAAGCAATTCTCCTACCTCAGACTCCAGAGTAGCTGAGATCACAGGCTCATTCCACCACACCCAGCTAATTTTTGTATTTTAGTAGAGATGAGGTTTCACCATGTTAGCCAGGCTGGTCTTGAACTCCTGACCTCAAGTAGTCCACCTGCCTAGGCCTCCCAAACTGCTGGGAATACAGGTGTGAGCCATGGTGCTCGGCCAGCTTTGTTTTTAAATGGGATTTCTAGCTACTTCTAAGACTATGCAACCTACTTCATTTTTCTTAGTCTTTATTTATTTAGGAATCTTAGTATTGATTTTTGACATGTGTTAAGAACTGCTACTATTTTTAGAGAGTTCAATAGAATTATCAAATTTTTTTTATAAGACATTAGTTGTTTTTGACATTACAAAGGCTCTTCTAATGGTAATCTTTGTTATTTCAGATTTGCTTAGGCATTTTATACAGCACAGGAATCCTACTGCCATATTTAAATATAACAAGATAATGAGCGGATTTGTTTCTGTGGTCCTAGAACTTCAGCTAAATCTCAAAGTGAGGGGCAAAGGGCATTAAGTATTATCCCATTGTAAGGATGTTTGCCAGTAGCTCTAGGGTAGTAGGTACCTTCTCTCCTGCAGAACCTGCCCTAGCACCATCAACGTCCACTGGCTAAGTGGACATCCAGATGGGAAATGCAATGCCTAGTTCCTTTTCTTGGTGACACCTGCATCCCCTTTCATTCCCTGGGTTCACGGATGAAGGCAGCTCACCTGCAATACTGCATTCCTTCTCAAGTCCAGCCCCCATCATGTGCTCCACCCTATCCCCAGTCCTTTTCGTATTTAGATTGGATACTGGGGAAGGAGGGGTCTATGGAAGTTAAGCTAACTCTGATATTTCTTAGCAAGTCATAAGGGAAGATGGACCACACCTTCTCTCTGTAGAACAGTAGGCTTGTCAACCTTGTCTACACATTCGAATCATCCAAGGAGCTGATGTCAAGGTTGTACCCTAAACTAGTTAAAATCTCTTTAAGTGGAACTCCGGCATCAGTAGCTTTGAAAGCTCCCCCAGCTGATTCCAGGAAGCAGCCAATATTGAGAACCACGGCTGCAAAATATTGGGAGCTGGGGGTAGAGTGGGGGGAAAGGGGGCTTTGGGGTTTTTGGTTTTAGCCAAAAAATCTGTGAAAACAGAAAATATCCCACTCAGTGTCTTGTTAAATAAACAAAAATAAAACTTAATCTGTTTTGTAGTATAATGTTAGGCATACCTTTAAGTGAAGGATCAAGATAATACTTGGAGTTTTTCTGAATGATAAAATTTATAGTTAAGGTAAAAAGAAGATTAGTTTTTTCTTTTTTTTTTTTAGACAGAGTCTCTGTTGCCCAGGCTGGAATGCAGTGGCACAATTATAGCTCACTACAGGCTCAATCTCTTGGGTTCAAACAATCCTCTTGCCTCAGCCTTCCTAGTAGCTGGGATTATAGGCACACGCCACCATGCTTGGCTAATTTTTTTATTTTTAGTAGAGACGAGGTCTTGCTGTATTGCCCAGGATGGTCTCAAATTCCTAAGCTCAAGCCATCCTTCTGCCTCAGCCTCCCAAAGTGCTGGGATTACAGGCTGAGTCAGCCCAGCCAAGAAGATTAGTATGTCTTATTAGCCATCTTAAAAGCTGCATTTTACTGTCATTCAGTAAATGAATTTTATCCTAGCAAGAGAATCTGATGGAGGCAATATCACTGTAATGAGCTAATAGACACCCACATCCCAAGGAGGCACATATAACAGTCGGATTCTAGCAAGTTCACTCTATAAGCTTATTATGACAATTGATCTTAAGAAGTCACCTGTTTTTGTTAGGAATGAGTGTGCTTCTTAAAGGCATTGTTTCACTTGCTTTCTCTTTTTATTGGTTTTCTCAGAACTCAAGACATGGCTGCCCAGTGTGTCACAAAGGTGGCGCTGAATGTTTCCTGTGCCAATCTTTTGGATAAAGATATAGGATCAAAGTCAGACCCTTTATGTGTGTTATTTTTGAATACAAGTGGTCAACAGTGGTATGAGGTAATGTTAAATACTTTACTTAAAAAGTCATCTGAATTACCCTTTTAACAATGTAAGGAGTTTTTTTTTTATGTTAAAAATAATAACACTACCTCATCTGTTAATGGAGTTTTTTGTGAAAGTTTGCCCTTGATTGTAGAATTTCTCATACACATATAGAAACTTCCTTTAGTTGTCATGCCTGTGTTTATGTTTAGTACATAAAGATGTGAAAATCCAAGTGCACCTTTGATCTGAACAAACTTTTTTGTTTTGGGGGATGGGTGTAGGTTGAGCGCACAGAAAAGATTAAGAATTGCTTGAATCCCCAATTTTCCAAGACATTTATTATTGATTACTACTTTGAAGTGGTTCAGAAATTGAAATTTGGGGTTTATGACATCGACAACAAAACTATTGAGCTGAGTGATGATGACTTCTTAGGGGAATGTGACTGTACCCTTGGACAAGTAAGTATACATAGCCACTGTGCTCTATTTTGTCTAAGTTTTAATGAATTTGGTGTTTTAGGTAAGAATCATTTAATTTTTAAAGTTGAAAAACATGTAATCACTTTAAAGACAGTTTATATATTAATATGCTTGGCTTGAACATTATAGAATTCATCTTATATTTTATATGGGCAGGAACTATGTATTTATGGAAAAGCCTGTTAATTCTTTTGAGTAAGGGAGGCTTCATGAGGCATTTCATTAAGTAATACCAACGCTTTAGCTGCTGCAGAGTTCTCTATAGTTTTGTTATGTTCAAGCCATAAATGCTATCAAGATAACAGCAACTTCTCTGTTCTTCTAACTAGTGAGACTGGCACCTCCTGACTCCCAATGCCCCAACACTACCCACTTTACCTGGCTTGCTCTTACTCAGCCTTATTCCCCCCATAAACCTTCTCTGACCCTCTAGATTAGTTTGGAATCCTTTCCTGAGCTCACTTGGTACTGTCTAGTACTTCTTATCATACTTTTTAATAGTTGCTTAATTATGTGTCTTTCCGGTATATGACAAGTTTGGTCAGGGTAGGGACGTGTCTTGTGGCTCACCATTTTGCTCCTATTTTAATCTGATTCATAAGGAGAGATTATGACCATTTGTATAGACTGAAGAAGGTTTTAGGAGGGAGGAATAATTTTTTTTCAATATGTGACATTTGTCACTCGCATATGTCTTTTACAACTTTATTTTTCAGGGTTGAATTGTTTGGAGATTATGGGTGTTTTCTGTATCTCAAAACCAATATGAAACTGATCAGTTTTCTGGAACTTTGATAAATAATATTAAAGAAAAAATTAAGGAAGTATTTCTTTTTTGGAGGAAAAAATCCCAGTGTAGCTAAAATTCCTATGAATTTGTGAGATATATCAGAGGTATATCTGTTTGACAGAACCTAGGTATACTATATTCCTTCAAGCAATATGACATTTTATAGGAGTTAAATATTGAAGTTGTGTCTCAGTAGAAATATCGAATCCTTTTTTTGTTTTTTTTTTTGTTTTTTTTGAGACAGGGTCTCACTCAGTCACCCAGGCTGGAGTACAGTGGCTCAATCACAGCTCACTGCAGCCTTGACCTCCTGGGTTCAAGTGAGCCTCCCACCTCAGCCTCCCAAGTAGCTGGGACTATAAGCACACGCCATGGCACCTGGCTAATTTTTGTATTACTTTGTAGAGACAGGTTTCGGCATGTTGCTGAGGCTGGGCTTGAACTTGTGGGCTCAAGCAATCCTCCCACATCAACCTCCCAAAGTGCTGGGATTATAGGCATGAGCCACTGCACGTGGCCTTGAATATCATTTATCAAGTGTTCTGAAGCCCACCTTTTACCCAGAAGGTTTCAGCTAAGTGATTTGTTTATACAATGAGAATCTGGTCCTCTTTTTCCATTACAAGGAATGATTTAAACTTTGACATACAGAGGAGATTAAGAAACTAGTGGGTAAGGAGATTGTATCTGCCAGGGTAGGCTCCTTAGAAGTTTTTTCCAATGGGTTTTAAATATGTAGATGATTTTTTTTTTTCTTTTTTTTTTTTTGAAATGGACTCTCGCTCTTGTTGCCCAGGCTGGAGTGCAATGGTGCGAACTCAGCTCACTGCAACCTCTGCCTCCTGAGTTCAAGCGATTCTCCTGCTTCTGCCTCCTGAGTAGCTGGGACCGCAGGCACCCACCACCACGCTTGGCTAATTTTTGTATTTTTAGTAGAGATGGGGTTTCACTATGTAGGCCAGGCTGGTCTCGAACTCCTGACCTCAGGTGATTTGCCTGGCTCAGCCTCCCAAAGTGCTGGGATTGCAGGCATGAGCCACTGTGCCTGGCCCTAAATATGTAGATGACCTAAATCTTTAAGAAACCAACTTAATGTTTCTATTTTTAATGACTTTAAGTGAACCTTGTTCACTTAAACTTGTTCACTCAATCTTTTTTGCTGAAACTATTTCATTTAAAAATTCATAGGTTGAAGGGAAATGAGTATCACTTTCTAATTCTAACAGATTGTTTCCAGTAAGAAGCTAACTCGACCACTGGTGCTGAAAAATGGCAGACCTGCAGGGAAAGGGAGCATTACGGTAAAAATAAGATATTTGTCTTTTGTCTCGAAAGATTTATCATAATAGGACATTCCGAAACTGTGCATATCAGACAAATATTCTGCAGCCATGCTTTGCCACTCAATCTTGAATGTTGCATTCCATCCACCCTTGTCTTGTAGTTATCACAAACGGAAAATGTATTGTGCAAACCAGGAGAAACATGCAATGTGGTAATCCCTTCTTTCAGTTTTTTTAAGTTGCCCATAGAGGTCCAGTGCACCTTGGTGATACCTGCCCCTCCTCTGTGGAAGTAAACTGCTTAATAATCTGGATCAATTTGGTTCTCTACTGGAGAAACATAGTCCTCTCAACATGACAGAAATTTTCCCTAGTGGATTTTATTCCAGAGGGATGTTATATTATGACATGGCCATTGAACCTATAAACTCTTTACCTTCATTTTTTGTGCTTGCTATCTGCTGCCCATCCTCCCACCTGGGCTTTTCATTGCTGATTACTGACTTCAAGAAAATTAATATATGCATTATTGTATTTTACATTTCCCATTATATAATGCCAAGCCTGTAAACCTTATCTTCTAGAGTGTCTGTACAGATAACTGCTGCCTGGAGTGATAGTATTTTAACTTTAGCTCCCTCTGAGAATGTAAGGCTAGTTCCCTGAGAGAGCTATGTTTCAAGGTTATCATGATCATTAAATACATTTCTCTGAGAGCTGTTTTGCTATAGTTTAGATTTCCAAAGGCGTAAGAATGTTCAGGGGTTTTGATTTTTGTGGGAAAGAGAACATTATCAGTAGTTAGCTTCCTTGCTGTGGGGCATGATAGACTGATACTTATTTTTAAGTAGAATGAGTTTTTCAGTTACATTGGATGAAAAACATTGATCTGATAATATCAATGTATAGAGTTTTCTAGGTATGATTTATTCATGCTTCTCAGTATTAGGGAACTTCAGTGTTGTGCAGAGGGTATTCTCAGTCTTCTGGGGTTTTGACATTTCTCTTGAGTGGGGAAGATCCAGTTTGGGCAACCACATTTCAAAAGACATTGCTTAATGCAGACCTGGGCATATTTTGGGCAAATCTTTATTTCACACACATAAAAGAAATAATGGTAGATCTTTCTTAATGATGCCATTTTCTTATGAAACATTTTAGAATTCATTTATATTAGTGTAGGCTTTATATTAGATAACAGAATAAATCAGTGCTTAAGTGTCTATCAGAATTGCTAAAACATATTTTCTTTCACTTACTTTATCTACTCATAGATTTCAGCTGAAGAAATAAAAGATAATAGAGTGGTCTTGTTTGAAATGGAAGCCAGAAAACTGGATAATAAGGTGGGTAGACTATGCAGATTTCAGCAAGGTTGTCATGTTTTGCCTGTTTTTTAAGAAAATGAAAATGCAGTTAATATCATGAACTTCATCATCTGAGCATCACATAGGGTACTAGTTACTTCCAAATTTTGCATGTGTGTGCGTTGTATGTTTAAGCAGAACCCATTTCTCTTCACCTCTTTCATCTAGATGTAATCAAAGGATTTGTTTAGATTAAGAGAGGAGTTGAATAGAAGCATTAATGTTACTGTAAAAGCATGAAAGAGTACAGTTGAATTACTTTCAGGAAAAAAGTGGAAACTCTGTGCTTTATTAATTATAGGACAATTATCCTCTTTGCATTCAAAGGTCAATTTCTTTTTATGAAGGATGAGTATATATAATATATAATAACACAACAATTTAGTATATGGCATGGATTATAATTCTCTTATCTATCTTATCTATCTATCTATCTATCTATCTATCTATCTATCTATCTACCTACCTACCTACCTACCTATATATTTTAGAGACATGGTCTCACTGTGTTGCCCAGGCTGGTCTGGAACTCCTGGGCTCAAGCAATCCTCCCATTTCATACTCCCAAAGTATTAGGATTACAGGTGTGAGCCCCTGAGCCCAGCTTTTTGTACTTAATTCTATAATCTAGTCAATATTCTTCATTGTTTGCAGTTCAATTTGAAAACATTTTAGGGCTAGGCGTGTTGGCTCATGCCTGTAATCCCAGTACTTTGGGAGGCCAAGGTGGGCAGATCACTTGAGCTTAGAAATTTGAGACCAGCTTGGGCAACATGGCGAAACCCCATCTCTACAAAAAATGCAAAAATTAGCTGGGTGTGGTGGCATGTGCCTGTAGTCCCATGTGAGGTAGGAGGATTGCTTGAGCCCAGGAGGTCAAAACTACAGTGAGCAGTAATCATACATTCTCACCTGCGTAATGGAGCAAGATGCTGTCTCAAGAAGAAAAAAAAAAGTAAAGAAAACATTTTAGACTATAGGCTGGGGACTTTTTTGTTGTTGTTTAATTGTGGAAAAATTTAAATATACACAAAACTGGAAAACTATTTTTAAAAAATTTCATGTTCCCATCACCCATTTTCCACAATAATAACTCATGGCCAATTTCATTTAATCTCTACCCTCATCTACTTTCTCTCCTCCCAGACTTCATATCATTTCATCCCTGAATGTGTTGATGTATCTCTGAAGACACTTTAAAAAATGTAATTGTTTAAAGTGTGTTTTAAGTCCTTTTAAATCTATATATTTCTTCCTTTCTTTTACTTCTTTCTTCCCTTCCTCCCTCCCTTCCTTCCTTTCTATCAATTCTTCCATCCATCGTGGAATTTATTCAATGGAGAAAACTGATTTCTTTGTCCTGCAGAAGTTTCCACATTCAAGTTGGGCACAGGTAATATACACCTGTAGTCCCAGCTACTCAGGAGACTGAGGCAGGAAGTTGGCTTGATCCCGGGAGTTTGAGGCTGTAGTGCATTATAATTACAAGACTCCATCTTTTTTTTTTTTTTCCAAAAAGGAATTTTCCATATTTTGTCTATGGCTCATTAAAGGTGTCATTTAACATGTTTCTCTCTCTACTTTTACTTTCTGATTTCTGTAACCTGGCAAATGAATCTAGAAGTATGATCTGCTGGTATTTTTAATTGTTGGCAAGACAGTTTCATCATGTATTTCCATCAGGAGACTCACACTAACTTGTGTGTTTTGGGGATGTTTGTGATCTTTGATGATAACTACCTGGTTTTATTATTAAGAGTCTGGGCCAGGCGCGGTGGCTCACGCCTGTAACCCCAGCACTTTGGGAGTCCGAGGTGGACGGATCACGAGGTCAGGAGATCAAGACCATCCTGGCTAACATGGTGAAAACCTGTCTCTACTAAAAAATACAAAAAATTAGCTGGGCATGGGGGCGGACGCCTGTAGTCCCAGCTACTCGGGAGGCTGAGGCAGGAGAATGGCGTGTACCCGGGAGGCGGAGGTTGCAGTGAGCCGAGATCGCGCCACTGCACTCCAGCCTGGCGACAGAGCAAGGCTCTGTCTCAAAAAAAAAAAGAAAGAAAAAAAAAAAAATCTGTAAAATAGTGATATCGTCAGTCTGTCATTGCTTTTGTTTCTTAGCAAGAATGTTTCTATAGAGAGAAACTTCTCCGCCTTAGGTATTTATTTACTTTGTGGTATAGTTTATATAGGAAAAACAAGTTAAACTGTTTGACTTTTCCCTCATATTTGCCATTTTTCAAAATTATTAAGTTGGTTCCCTAGCATCCCCTAAATGTGACCAGTGAAGTTTTTTTGTTTGTTTTGTTCTGTTTTAGAATTGCTATAAAGTAATAGATTTAAATATTAATAACTGCAATGGATTACTTCTCATAGATGCTTAAGTTATTCCAACTTTGGCCTGAGGGAATTCATTTAAGTTTGTGCTTGAGACCATTTGGCACAACTCCAGGAGTCTTTGAATAGTTTCCTTGCTCTGTGGGATGACAAGAGCTTCAAATAACTTCTTTCTAAAGTTCTTTTTGTCTTTAATAAGCCATGTTCCAAGCTTATTTTATCTAGTTTCTGCCTCAGACTGGCAGATTAAAAGGAACCTTACTTCATTTTGGTGGAATTGGTATTTAGAGACCACAGTCCAGTGCTAGGGGTACTCACTGTTGCGGGTTATTGTCATTCATGGTTTCGAGGGCTTTTCAGTGGACAACAGAAAAGACTTTTTTTTTTAATTTAAGAAAAACTAAATCATGAAATTACACAACTATTTCCAATTCAAATATAGAATTACTGGCTGGGCACGGTGACTCACGCCTGTAATCCAGCACTCCGGGAGGTGGTGGGTAGAACGCTTGAGGTCAGGAGTTCAAGACCAGCCTGGCCAACAAGGTGAAACCCTGCCTCTACTAAAAATACAAAAATTAGCCGATCATGGTGGCATGTACCTGTAGTCCCAACTACTCAAGAGGATGAGGCATGAGAACTGCTTGAACCCAGGAAGGGGAGGTCATAGTGAGCTGAGATCGTACCACTGCACTCCAGCCTTGGTTACGTCTCCAAAACAACAACGACAACAGAAAAAATTTATAGAATTACAGGGACTTATTTTATATTCATACCTCATTTCTCTTGGTTGCTAAAGATATTAACATAATTGCTTATCTGTCTTGTCTCACATGACATTAATAGTTTTAGAATAAAAATATTATTATTAACAGTATTTTTACTGAAAACAGTTTGAGCTTTCTTTGAAGTTCTTTTTGTCTTTAAGGTGTGTATATTCCACTTTTGTTATATAGTCACATTCTTACGATTTAAAGAAATAATTCTTTTGTGTGGTTATGCTGTCACAGTCCTAGTTTCATTTTGCTTTTTATATTTAGGGATTGCTTTTTAAAAAAACCATTTGATTTAATTTTCTTTTATAATCATATAAAAAATTTACATGGCTCTAAAATCTACAAAACAAGGTATTTAAGAAATTTAACTTCTCTCCCTGTCTACCTTGCTTCCACTTTCCTCCGTGCAGATAATAATTTTTAAAAAGTTGTGTTTTATAATTTAATCATTCTGTTTCCTAAATATCTAAGGGTTTTTCTGTATGTATATATACTCGTGTGTGTGTGTGTATGTGTTCATATGTATATGTGTATGTATGTATTTGTATTTATGTTCCCCACCTCCAGCCCTTACATAAGCGTAGCATGCTAGATGTACACTTTCCTCCACCGTGCTTCTTTTACTTAACATATCCTGGAGATTAGAGCCAGCGAGTTTAATTATTGTTTTAGTTCTAATACTAACAACTTAATGAATCTTCGAACAAGTATTGGTTTTTAGCCTTCAAAATGATAACAAGGATATTCTGCCTTTTCCATAGGATTATTTTTAAGATAACTCACACAGGGCATGTTAATGTGTTTTTGAAAAGTTAATTTCTCACTGTTACGTTGCTGTTATTTATTGTGTTTAATTGTGTGTTTATTGTGTGTTATTGTCTTTGTGTTTATATTTTTGACTGTACCAAATATCTTATTTGCTTGACATTAAGCTTTGTATTCAAGAGAGAAATAATTTTATTTTAGTTCTTAATGTAATACTGAAGTTAATTCAGAACTAAAGAAATCTTCAGCTCAGGGATATATCTGCATATATTCCTGTGAGATTAACAAGTGTCCTTTCATTTTCAAAAATAACAAGTCATATATGTTAAGGAATATGCAAATTTCAAAATGAAAATGAGAAAAAAATCATCCATAGTCTTACCACCTGAGTTAATCCATTTTCCCCGAATTTTATCTCACTGTATGTGGGTGAATATGTGTGTACTGAGGATGGTGATAACGGTATTTTTGAGCACTTAGTGTGCTTGAGCATTGTATAGGAGTTCTGTGGTGAATCACAGAGGAAATGGAAGGTGCAGTTTGTGCCCTTGAAGTGTTTCTATTATGCGTTCCACGTATCTACCTCTGGTCATTTGTGCATGCAAAGAAATGTGTGGTATTGGTGAAGGGGTTTTGGATATAGAAGGGTGAGATATGAAGTTAAGGCCTGGATCCATTAATTAATTAGATATGTGATCTTGGGAAAATCATTAACCCCTCTGAATCAATTTTCTCACTGATAACTTCCCTGTCTCCATAGAGTTGGTATGGCTAATGTTTGTGATGTCATTTATTTAAAACTACTCAGTGATATGTGAATGAAAATGGTTAAAGGTGAAAACAAGGCAAAAACATATGTTATGGTATATTTGACCACTGCATTTTAAAACCGTCATGTTTTTGAGAAGTCAGGGTATGATATACAGCATTATGAGCACTTATCACAAGCACTTTGATAATTCTCCCTAGTAGACTTCAGTAAGTTGCTAAGTTAGGGAGAAAGGTGATGAGATGTGTATTTACTACCAGTACTATAGAGTTAGACTTCAGGGGGTTGCCAATATGTGTAAAGTATGGTCACACATGGTTTCATGGGTTCAGAGGAGAACAAATGCTTTTTGTTGTTTGTTTTAATTGTAGGATCTATTTGGAAAGTCAGACCCATACCTGGAATTCCACAAGCAGACATCTGATGGAAACTGGCTGATGGTTCATCGGACAGAGGTGAACCTCTGAATTTGAAAAGCAGAGTGGAGGTGTTCTTTGGAATTATTGTAATCTGAGTTTTAGACAGCTTATATTTATAAAAATATCAATCTGAGTTCAGACTTACATATAGCCAGAGATACAAGTTCAGACTTACATATAGCCATGTTCACATTTTTTTCTTTCAGTGAGGAGGTGCTACCATACTTTATGATTTTTATGTTGAAAAATTTTAAGCCCGATGAAGAACACTAAATGTATTCCTCTGCACCCCTCACCTAGATTCACCAGATGGACACACACTCCCACACACTTGTGCTCTCTGTCTCTGTTTCTGTCCCTCTCTGTCTCTGTCTCTCTCTCTCTCTCTCACATACACACACACACACACACACACACACACACACTTATGCACACATATATTTTCCTTTTGGAAAATCATCCTAATGGAGCTACAGACATAATAACTCTTATCTTTAAATGCTGCAGCAGGCCAAGTGTGGTGGCTCATGCTTGTAATCCCAGCACTTTGGGAAGCCAAGGTGGATGGATCACTTGAGGTCAGGAGCTCGAGACCAGCCTGGCCAACATGGTGAAATCCCGTCTCTACTAAAAATACAAAAATTAGCCAGGCGTGGTAGCACTTGCCTGCGGTCCCAGCTACTCAGGAGGCCGAGGCACAAGAATTGCTTGAACCCAGGAGGCGGAAGTTGCAGTGAGCTGAGATTGCACCACTGCACTCCATCCTGGGCAGCTGAGCGAGACTCCACCTCAAAATAAATAAATAAATAAATAAATAAATTCCACAGCAGGTATGTTTAAAGAACAGGGGTATTCTATACAATCAGACTTGAGAAAATTGACATTTGACATAGCTAAATGTATCATCATTCGGTATACCATTCAACTTCAGATTTCCTCGGTTGTCCCACAGGTTTTATATGTATTTTGTTTTGCTTTGTTTTGTTCAGAATCCAGTCAAGGCTCATATTTTGGATTTGACTATTATATTCCCAATAGAGGACTCTTCTCCCTATCTTCCTTGGTGCCACTGAATATCTTGAAAATCAAGACCAGAATGTCCAACATTCTGGATTCTTCTGTTTCCTCACAACTAGATCCAGATCAAACATTTCTGTCAAAAACACTATGTGTGTTCCTTTTCTTTACATTTTCAGGAGGCTCATGGTACCAGTCTGCCCAGCATTGATGTCAAGCTTGGCTACTTGGTTAAAATGATGACCACCAGATCTCACCATGATAAAGTCTCATTTTTCCCCCTTTTTAATTAATAAGTGATATGTGGTGTGAAACTATGAGACTGCATGAATTACCTGTTCTCTAGCACTTCAACCAGTGGTTTTAGTATCCATTGATGATCCTTGCCTAATGAATTATGGGTAGTAAAATAGTGATTTTTCAAAATCTTTCATCCTTTTTACTTATATTAGCAGACGTTCCTCTTTCATCTCTTCTCTCTCACTTTCTTTCCTTTTATTTTTAGTATCATTATAAATTCATGGATTGTTATAACAGTGTATGCTTTGTGTTAACTCATTACTCTATTTTTGCTGCTCAGATTAATCCAAGTTTGACTAGAGAGAGCTCCTAGTCTCTAAAATGGCTCTTGGTTTTTCTTTTTGACCTCATTTGTCTTTAAGCATTCTCTTAAGTTAGAGTATGTTCTCAGTTCTCCTTGTACTTTTTCTGTCCCAGAGCTGGTATGAGCTTGTCTCTTAATAAGCTCTATTTCTGCAGGACGGTAGTAGTATTTAGACACTGACATCTGAGTGCTAAATGTGCTCATTGCTACTGGATATCATTGCTTTTAGGCCTTTTCAGTGGACAAAGCTAAGAAATTTGTATATTTGTGTTTATCTGTTTATTATGTATGTATATATGGTATTAAAATTTTATATTATAAATGTGGACTTACTTCTCCAATTCAATTCCAACATAGTGAGTTTCTTATTCTGTATTACCTTTTCTTACTTCGTATTTGAATCTTCTGTGCCCTGCAATAAAACCGTGGTTGCTAATAAAATCAATAATCCTCTGCAGTTTTTTTTTTGTTTTTTTTTTGTTTTTTTGTTTTTTTGTTTTTTTGTTTTTTTGAGATGTAGTCTTGCTCTGTCACCCAGGCTGGAATGCAGTGGCACGATCTCCACTCGCTGCAACCTCCACCTCCCGGATTCCAGCAATTCTCCTGCCTCAGCCTCCTGAGTAGCTAGGATTATAGGCGTGCACCACTACACCCAGCTAATTTTTAATTTTTTTAGTAGAGACAGGGTTTCACCATGTTGGCCAGGCTGGTCTCAAACTCCTGACCTCAGGTGATCTGCCCATCTCGGCCTTCCAAAGTTTGGGGATTACAGGCATGAGCCACCGCGCCCGGCCATCCTCTGCAGTTTCTAAGTGCTCCTTGTAGTAGGTAGATGTATTTTCCAAATAGTTTTCTACTTTCCTCAGAATGTACCACAACTGTACAATTTATTACATTTTTCATGTAACAGTTGTATAATATTGTTCTAGGTAGATTTTTTGTGGAAATAGTTGAGTTGATGAAAAGGTGAAGGATGAATGGTGAGAGAATAGCAAGAACCTAGGAAGGGCAGGAGCAAAATGTTAATGAACTGGAAATTTTTTCTAACAGCTCTTTGAAACCACATTTTTATAGGTTGTTAAAAACAACTTGAATCCTGTTTGGAGGCCTTTTAAGATCTCTCTGAACTCCTTGTGTTACGGAGATATGGACAAAACTATTAAGGTAATTTGAAATTTTATATATATATATAAAATACATAAATATATACATGTTCACCTATTTTATAAAATTAATACATAGGATAGTATCTAAAGAAAGTAAATGATATAACAGACACCTATAGAGTTAAATTTTATGTGTGTAGAATAATACTAAAATAGAAATGTCTTCTGATAAGTGGCATAGTTTGAGGAGTAGGCATGTTTGACTAATCTGTTGACCTAATGCTTAGTCAAACAGTGTCATTTCTATTTTATTCTTTATTTTAAAAAATCAAATGTCCAGTTTAAAATTTTTTCCTTTTAATAAGATTCCTCTGCTCTGCTAATAGGAACCTCAAACTACATTATTTGCCTTTGGTATGTCTGTTGCAGATAGAAGCAGATGTTACCCTAAGAACTCAGAGCTTGCTTCTACCCTTAGTAAAGGAGGGGAGTGTTGATGGCATTTTTCTTCCTTATTTTCAGAATGAGATAAGTAATTAATTGAAAGCCTTTAGAAGGCTTTAGTTTTAGAGTATCAGGGAAGTGAAGTATGAACAGCAAATAGCAGATGTCTCGGTGTTTTTTAAAATGTTTTTATTCATAGGCATTTATTTGAAAAAAGAGTAAAAAAATAAATGAAAGAAAACTCATGGAGTGGTGTTGAGAATGAAAAATATTTACATACATATACATAAAAAACACTTTTGTACTAGAATTATTATCTTTACATGATTACAGATAGAAGTCTTTTTTATGTTCAGACGTCAGTAGATCAAAGGGATTTTTTGGTTTGTCTTTCTCTTTTTTTGATAATGAATAGGGTAAAAGCAGGCAAGGCAATGAGGAATAAGTATAAGATTTGGAGTCAGACCACAGTTCAAGATTTGACTTAGTCCTGTAACCGGCTAAGGGATCTTGGGCAGGTAACCAAACTTCTTCACATTTACTTATTTATTTATTTTGCTTATTAGTAGGAAACTTCACCTGGATTCTTCACTTTTATAATAGAGTTAAGAATTTCTACATTGCAGAAAAGCAAAAATTAAATGAACAGAAGTGAAAGTTTTGTGAAAATTTTGTAAAGGTGCCATCGTTACTGAAAAACTGCTTCATTTTTGCTGGGTGTGGTCTCAGGCCTGTAATCCCAGCACTTTGGGAGGCTGAGGCAGTTGAATTGCCTGAGCTCAGGAGTTTGAGACCAGCCTAGGCAACATGACTAAATACTGTCTCTACAGAAAATACAAAAATTAGCTGGGTATGGTGGTGCACACCTGTGGTCCCAGCTACTCGGGAGGCTTAGGTGGGAGGATCCCTTGACCCTGGGAGGCAGAGGTCTCAATAAGCCAAGATTGCTTCACACTGCACTCCAGCCTGGGTGCCTAAGTGAGCCCCTGTCAAAAAAAAAAAAAAAAAAAAAACCAACTGCTTCATTTCTGAGATCCATAAAAAATTGCTTCAAATTTGTAAAGAACTTTAAAAATCAATCTAAATATGATTGGTAAGGTATTTGAAACAGTAGTGAAAATCCAGGTCCAAAATAAATAGTTGAAAACTAGCTATAAAATTATTTTTTATCATTATACCAAATCCAGACTTTTGCTTTTCCTATTAAAAATAGTAAACATGATTAGATGTCAGACGGCAGGTAAATCTGGGGAAAAATGTCTAAGCCATGACTATTTGATTGTGTGTAGTGATATTTTAACAACAAAACAATGTTTTTTAAACTTTTTTGCTCACAGTGGCATGCTTACAGGGCTATTTTATTATAGTAAGTAAATTGATTTTCTGAGCTTTCTCTGATGAATGTCTTCCATTCTTAAAAGTTTCTTGGTTTGTTTTTATTTGTTTTTAACTATACACAACTTGGTTTGCTACGTCATCACTGACTTTATTTCGTTTAGTTCTGCATTTCTTTGCAATATCAGAAAAGTCATACATTTGTGATTTACCGTTTGAAAATTGCTTGTAGGGATAGTAAAGAATTATAGAGCAGAGAATAGAGTCAGAATCCTCAGTAGTTTCTTTGCTGTGGTGTGTTATTATTCTGGCATGTATTATTTTCATTAAGATCAAGTGAATACGAGAAATAATCATGCATGCTGCCACTTTGCCTAAAATGGGAATGCCTTACTGAATGTAGTGTTGCGTGGTGTGTGCATTCTCTTTCATATATACATATGCCCATGTGTATATATGTATACATTTATTTATTTATTACACATGTTTATTATGTATACTATATATGCACGTGTATATGCATATTACATATCCATTAAATGTATATGAATACATGTATATATTATATACTTGTATATACATATGCATGTGTATATATGCATATATTGTTATGCCTACCATTGTTTAAAAAGCCAATAGTACTGGTCTTTGAATTCTTGAAAAGAGAAAAATTAAACGACACAAATCGTCTTATCTCAAACAGTATCTGAACATATGACAACATTATAAATATCATGTCTGCCTTCAAGGGGACAAGAGGCAGCTTTTTCTATATATTTATTATAGTGAGTAATCAAAACTTTTAGTTTAAAAATATTATTTACATTTCCTGAAATTTTAACGTACGAATAGTCTAAACATATGAACCGTTTTAGCCCTTCATAATCTTTACTTAGATAAAATCTTGGCCTTGTCAAAGCTTAATCTTGTCTTAGATATAAATTGGTGTTCCCTGATTGCAAATCTAAACTGCAAGGTTCTATTTTCCATAACTGAAAATGTCTGTTTAAAAAACACGAACTTATTAAAATATTAAGATAGTTTGTTTTCTACCTTATCTAAATATTACTTCCTCTAAAAATTATGGAAATTTTTACATTTCTTTTCTCTTGGCACATTAAAGAGTCATATAAAAGGTTTTTGGTTTAAAAATTGGATACTGAGTAGGGCAAGGGTCAAACTGTCAGACTCGGTCAGTGGCCAAAATACCTGCAAAGCATTTTCTTAAAAAAATAAAATTCCTTTCTGTTACTCAAAATTGAAATTCTCAATCTTGGCTGTTTTGATTGATTGATTTGTAGTCTTCCTGAAGAATAATGAAAATAGAAGTAGGGAATGAAAGACTTCCAGTTATGATAAGCATTCATTTCATAGAACTAAGGGGAAAAATAGTCACTTTGCCAAGTAAACATAGAAAATCCTGAGCATTTTAGCTTGGCAGTTAAGTTTGAGAAGGATATTAGCAAGATAAAACTCTCTATTGGCTGATGGTAAATACAAATTGCTTCTTACTTAAGAGTTTTTTTTTTAAAGTATAGGTTCTAAGATTTCAAAGTGTCCTTAGCACAGCTTTACTTTACCTGTGTTGGTTACCACACAAGGCATACCATCTTCTAAGACTATTTAATTCCTCTAAGTTTTAGTTCTGCAAAATGGGCATCATAGTAACAAGATTCCAACTGTCTACCTCACAAGACTATTTACAGAATGTGCACAGTGTATATAATAAATGTTTGCAGAAATGAAATAATCTGTTTTGAAATAAAATACTATAAAAACATTGGTGTTAAATGTTCACAATCATGGTCAGTTTTCAGCTTCTCTTGAACACTTCTGTTTGCTAGTAGTTCATGCCACCTAATTTTTCCCATTGCAAATAATATTCTAGTATGCTGGTGAATATTTACTCTTTGACTGCTCTGTCAACCTGTCACGAAATTACATGCAACTCAAATACTCTCACCTCTCTTCTGTCTCCTTTCAGAGAGAGAAAGCATTTAATCAGAGCCAGATCTAAGACTAGAACTCACCCTGTCTCACATGGAAATAGAGTAAATATGACCCGGTGTAGATACTTCCTCAGTGGACTAAGTACTCTTAGCCTGGAATTGTTCTTTTCATTGTAAGAGTTGTGATCTTCACAATGATGCAAATCTGGCTTCATCATATGTAACTTCTAATATAAGCCTAACCTTACCAAACTGCAGCTAATGAAATATATTTTTCATAATTCTAAATTATCTAGGATTTAATTATATAAATTTTAGCTTTCTAGAATGTTAACTTCCTTTCCTTCTCCAGATAATGGCTTTTAGCCATTGCATAGTAATAAGGCAAAGAAGTGGATGAGAAAGAAGGTATACCTCCTTTTTGCCCTTTATCAGCACTTATAGAAGGCATGATAGAGGAGCTGGAAACTGCTTAATGTGGAATTGAAACAGTATTTGTGTTTTTCATCTGCCTGTGGTTTTAGATCTATTTAGATCCCCATTCCAAGGATAGCTGGGGTTTGAAAGTGTTTCAATATTGCTTCTCTAGGATATGAATTCCTACTTTCCCAAGTAGGGACTGCATATTCCATATTTTCATTTACTATAATTAAAAGGGCACTTCGTGATAGATTGTATTTATCACAGCCAATACTTTTTAATTGATTTTTATATATTTTTATTATATTTAATTTCAGGTGGAGTGTTATGATTATGACAATGATGGGTCACATGATCTCATTGGAACCTTTCAAACCACCATGACAAAACTGAAAGAAGCCTCCAGAAGCTCACCTGTAAGTTACATCTGTGCATTTTCATATACTTTATAGTTGGACTGTGTATTTATTACTGTATTTCATTTTTTTCCCACAGCATCAAATGGTTTACTATGCTTTCACTCTATATTGCATAATGCCCCGAAATGTTTAGTAATCACATAATCCACAATTCATACTTGGGGTATGAATTTTATTGAGCAGAACACCACATAACAGTTACTAATGCCAGATGAGGACTCCAACTACATGGAGGACAGCAAAGATGATCACAATGTCAGTCACTAGGAATAGAAGTCCAAACCTTTTGCCCATTGTATCATGGTATTGGAGTCAAGGTAAACACAATGCAGGCAAGCACTAGAGGGAACCACACTTTACTCACAGAGAGAAGAGACAGAGCAATATCAGCTTTAAAAGTAGGCATTGATTTCCATGGCCAGCAGTTCCATCCAGCAGCTAATGCAGGGCAGTTGGCCCCAGTGCGCTTGTCTAGTGCTATAGAAGAATGACCCTGCCCCTCTCAAATAGACTAGGAAATACTGAAAGCTGGGGGCAGGCCTGAGAGTCATTAAGCACAGGCTTCAGCAGGACCAAAGAGCACTTATTGAGCCTGAAGGTATAAATGAATAAGTGAAGTAATCTAGCCCTTTTTCAATAAGAATTCAGTTTGTGGAATTTCTGTAGCTCTAATATACAATAATTTTTTAATTGTTTTTCCTGTTTTTAATTTCTAATACTCAATAATTAATACTTATGATTGTGACTGAGACTCCAGCAAGATCCTGAACCATCAAAGAATTTGTTTAACATAATTTTGTTTTACATCGTTGTATTTTACCACATGTATTTTTTAGTGTTTGATTCTTGGAAAACTAGTAATGACTGTCTGAAGTACATAAGTGGCTTTGTGTTAACCAGAAGAGGTGACTTATCAAGTATTTATTGAATATGTCTTATATTATTATTAGGCAAGCCAGTGAGAATTTGAAGGTATAACTTGGAGGTGATTATAACGTAACTGTGAAGAAAAAAATTAAATGAGACACTTGAGAATAACACAGAGTATGTAACTAAATTTCATGTAGTTGTAGAAATTTAAAGAGAGAGAGATCAGAGAAGACTAGAGGAGTAGTGGAAGTTATAGAGGAGAACAACTTGAGCCAAGCCCTCAAGATGGATAGGGAGATAGGATGGGGGAAGGAAGATCATTCTTTTGGGAGAAGGAAATATAAAGCAAGAGGAGGTGTTAGATCAATTTTTAACATGTATTCCCAGTGGAAAGAGAAGATCTTTGCTGCATATTTTACCATAGAGTTGGGCTTCATATATTTGTTTTATGATGTTACTTTTTTTTTTTTCTTTCCTTTGCAGCATATTTTCATTCTTTATGTTGGTAACAGCTAGGAGTAATATTTTATTTCCTTTACTATACCATATTATACCATAGAGCCCAACTCTATGGTAAAATATACAGCAAAGAGAAAAGATTATGCCTCGGAACATTTGCAAGAAAATTACCTGCAGAGGTAAAATTTATCTGGGGGAACTATTTTGAAAGGTATGCAATTTTAGGAATGTCTTAATTGTTAGAAATTTACCTGATAAATATTCCACATATTTAACATATTATGTAATTGTTTCAGAGTTATATTTTGCAACAGACCTATATCAGTAGGTAGTTTGATTCTAAAGGGAAAAAAGTCATTCACTTAAGTTCACACTGGCATTTCTAATATTGCTAATAAAAAGTAACATTTTTGTCTTCTCTTCCTACAGGTTGAATTTGAATGCATAAATGAGAAAAAAAGGCAAAAGAAAAAAAGCTACAAGAATTCAGGTGTTATCAGTGTCAAACAGTGTGAGGTCAGTTGGCCTTGGCTACTTATTTTTATTTATTTATTTATTTTTGAGCTGGAGTCTCGCTCTATTGCCCAGGCTGCAGTGCAGTGGCACAATCTTGGCTCACTGCAACCTCCGCCTCCCGGGTTCAAGCAATTCTCTGCCTCAGCCTCCCAGGTAGCTGGGATTACAGACGCCCACCATGACACTGTATTTTTTGTAGAAACGAGGTTTCACCATGTTGGCCAGGCTGGTCTTGAACTCCTGACCTCATGATCCACTCGCCTTGGCTTCCCAAAGTGCTGGGATTACAGGCGTGAGCCACTGCGCCCAACCCAAGCCTTGGCTACTTATAATATAATGAGATCATATTTCAAGTTCTCCTGTTAGTATGATTTATATTAAACAAATACTTGAATTTCAGGCAGTTGAAAATCACATGAGCATCTGGTCACCTTTAGCAAAAAGAATCAAGTAGGGAAGAGGAAAAAAAATCAAGTAACCTGTTTCTAAGGTTTGACAAGTTATTTGCAAAGGACAAGGATAAGTTTTTCATTATCTTAGGAAATATAAAGAAGCATAGTATTTTCTCAGCTCTTTAGTGGAGATGACCTGACCCAATGCATTTATCCTCTTCTTAATTTCAATAGAAAATGTTATGAGTAGAGGGGAAAAGCCAAGATTTCTTAGGTTGAACAAGTGGAGTGGAGTTTTTGTTTTTTAAATGTTGACTACTATGCTTATTAAAGCCCTCAACATATTGGATTCATTACTAATATCTTAAAACTTAAAATTAGTATATTTCATCTTCGGCCATTAATATTCTAATCTTAACATTGCTGTAAGTATCTTGAAGTAAAATCTTACAGGTTCATGGCACATAGGGGAAGGGATATCTTAAACCTGAATGCAGGGGTAATTTCCATGTTTATATTATGTCCTGTTCAGTTTACAGACTTTTAAAAATATATGCCAAAGAGTTTTTTGCTTCTCTTGTATAGTAGGAGAGTTGTAATTTTAACAGTTTTCTCTTATTATTAGATTACAGTGGAATGCACATTCCTTGACTATATAATGGGAGGATGTCAGCTGAATTTTACCGTAAGTAACACACTGAATTTTTCAGCATAGGCTTTTTCCTCCAAGTTGCAGTATATTTTCTTCACTGCAAAACTGACTTTGTAATGAAATTTTCACAATCTATTTAGCATAGTCTTCTTAGAGTCCTCAGGCAGGTTGTCTGGGCTCATCCATCGTGAAGCTCTCTTTGTTGATGAGCTCTCTTTCTCCTGAGAGAAAGCAGATGTGTACAAACCTACTAACCAGTGGTTATCCTGAAGTAATTTAAGGACTAGAAAGCATTAGTGAGACAACCTTATAAAAGACAACCCCTAAGCCTAAGTAGTGGATATAGTAATTCATTATTTAAACCATCTAGAAAAGTAGAGGCATCAGGTTGTTTCACACTTAGGCTTTACTTGTTTCATTTTCTATGGAAATAAGTGGTAGACATTTGTTAGGAAGTCGGCGCCAGGATGCATGATTATATCCCATCTCTTGAAGTTTTCCCGGACATCAAGCACAGGTGTCCCTGCCTTCTCCTTAGTAAGGGCTGCAATTGTTATTTGGCAGGTGGGAGTGGACTTCACTGGCTCCAATGGTGACCCAAGGTCTCCAGACTCCCTTCATTACATCAGCCCCAATGGCGTTAATGAGTATTTGACTGCTCTCTGGTCTGTGGGACTGGTCATTCAAGATTATGATGCGTGAGTATGATTTTGGAAAAACTAAAATACATGTTTCCACAATTCCCCAGAAAGGGTAGTTTGTTTCGTCGGCTAGTACTCTGCTATAGGTGGTAGGACGATAATGCTTTCTCCCTAAAATCCCCCCGTCTTGTCTTCTATTTTTCTCTTTGTGGCAATCTTGCTGTTTACCTTAGATCTCTAATATCTTGCTGTGATTAGTTATGATATATTGTGTGTACTTTGCTTTATAGTACATATAGTTTGCTATTTACTTCCTGACTAATGTCAGCAAGGCTCTTGTTTCTTTAGTCTGGTTTCCTTGGGGCTTATTCATTAGGCATAAGTTGTATGAGTGATTGAAGCCCAGAAGACATGTTTTATAAACACAGAAACTATTTCTTAACATATCTATCTCCTTGGCAGTTGTCAAATTATTTTTTTAATGATGACTTTTAACAAGTGCTGAAGGATAACTAGATCTAATTGCTATGAAATATTCTGAGTGGTTATCGATGGTTAGGTTTTGAATAGATTTAAATAGGTCCTCTTGAGGGTTTACTGAACAATATGGAAAACATCTGCATTAGTAATGTTTTTCCTGGATGTATTAAGAGTACAGAATAAAGTTTCTCTTGTTTTTATCTATTATTATTATATTTTCATATTGATGGGGCTTTTAATTAATCTGTAGCATTTAAAGAGGTGAAATTTGTAGGCACATGCAAAGAAATCTAAAGCAAGGTGGCAGTTCCAATTTCAGGCTAGTAAGTTTTAAGGCAAAAATCATTAAATATATTTAACATATATAGAAAGTTACTTTATTAGAAAGTAGTGAGAGCTTAGAAAGGTGGTCAGATATAACACAGAATTAAAAAATTAATAATTTCTCACTAGCAGATATTAAAAGTATTCTTGCAGTTATCTTAATTACAAGTATGGAATTAGGACATGACCAGTGGAACCAAGCAAACAGTCCAGAAATAGACCCATGTGTATAAGTGAATTTAGGGGAAGGAGTTGTAAAAGCTGTCAAACTGGACAAAAATTAAATTTGGATCCCTGACTCATACTTGCATGTTTTAGGATATTATTCTGTATAAATTAGAGTACAGACCAAACTGCTGAAATGGACACCCAAAAACAAAGTGACTTTGACAAAATAGAGGTTTATTTCACGTTGCATGTCTAGGGGTAAGTATAATACTTAAGAACTGATAGGAGAGTTCTGCTATTCTCAATTCACAGCTTCCCTCTCTGGGTCCATAGCTCTGGTTCTCATCTTCTCCAGCCAGTGGGAAGAGAAGAAAGGGACCAGGGGGGTGCATGTGCCTTCCCTTTTAGGAGTATGATTCAGAAGTGGCTGGCAAATCACTTCTTTCTCACATCTCCGTCTCTAGATTCCAGCCACCTGATCACATCCAGCCCAGAGAAGCTAGGAGGTACAGTGTCTAGCTCAGGTGTTCTATTATTAAAGGAGGGAATGGATATTGCCGGGGAGCAGCAATTTCTGCTTCATATCCACTTCAAAACACTTTCCAGATGAATTAGAAGTTTAATATCAAAAGCAAAGTTCTAGAAGTTCTAGAAGAAAATATATGTGAATTGTTTATAATCTTGTAGTGAGGAAAACCTTCAAGCAAGAGAGCAAAAGCAAAAATCATGAAACCTTTTTTGTATTCACATTCATTAATATTAAAAACTATGAAAAGAAAGACGCTTTAAACAAAGTTGAAGACAGACTACAAACTGGGGAAAAATGTATCTTTGTTTCTTTTGAGAGAGAGTCTCGCTCCGTCACCCAGACTAGAGTACAGTGGTGCAGTCACGGTTCACTGCAACCTCCACTTCCTGGGCCCAAGTGATCCTCCCACCTCAGCCTGGGAGAAATATTTCTGACATGGCATAGGCTCCATCTTCAATGCAAAACTAACTGTTAAGAATAAATAAGAAAATAATATTCCTCATAGAAAAAAATATGTTCATTATGGTGTTTAATAATGGCAGAACACTGGCTATCAGACATCTGGGGGAGGATATCCATATTGTGGCATATTGTATGGAGGATATCTATACTCAGTGGCTATTCATGTGATATATATATTCGATCCACTGTCCCTCTCCCTAATGTATGAATGTTTGTATTAAGTGGCATAAATAAAAGCTACCAATATCCTCTGATCATCTGAGGTCAAGTTGTGCTACCAAATGAGTTTGCTTTAAATTAGTAAAAAAAGAATTGTGGTTTTCAGGGCTTCGTGTATTTATTTACCCATTTGATCACTGAAATGATATACAAGATTTAAGTAGAACACAGTAGATTATAAAACATGCATGTAAACTCCATTTCTACAAAATCTATAGAAAGAAACATTTTTCTTCCTCAGTGCACAGAAAAATATTTAGGATGAGAGTTGTCAAATATTAACATTGATTCTCTTTGGCAGTTAATATAGGTAATCTTTGTTTTATCTCCATACTTTTCTAAGATTTTGAAAAATTGTTTTTGAAATGAGCTCATATTGATTTTATTGTGAGCAAAGATAAAGCTTTTTTATTTTGGAAAAACAATATTTTATTAATTTTTTTTTTTCTTTTTAGTGATAAGATGTTTCCAGCTTTTGGTTTTGGAGCTCAGATACCTCCTCAGTGGCAGGTAAGAGGAAATCTCATTTTTAAAGCTTTACCTCCTAGAAAAGCAACCCAGCCCTCATCAGTCCTTTGCCCATCTTTGACAGGTATCACATGAATTTCCAATGAACTTCAACTCATCCAATCCCTACTGCAATGGTAAGTTAAAAAACAAACATGAAGACTTCAAATGGAAAGTCTCACTAATCTTTGTTACTTTGTTCTTTGTTCTTTGTTTTTTTTCTTGTGATGAAAACTACTCAAATTACATTTCTAGGTTTCATTTTCTTACATATTTAACTTTCTGTTGTATAAGGTAGAAGAATTGCACCAGGTTGGTGGTTAGGGTGGTAATGGTAATTATGGGGCAAATCAGTATTATGATGATGGAGGTGGTAAGCTAAATCCTCCTACCTTAAGAACTTTAGTGGGACAAAAAAATTCTCAATCTTTGGAGCTGATCAGTAAAAATAATCACATATTAAAAAGTATTTTCACATGTAAATTTATTTAAAAGCAAACCTTCAATAAAATAAGTAATTTAATATACAGATCTTTTGAAGCTTTTTTCAGAGTAGTAGTCACTCAACAAAGAGAAAAGTATCCAGCATCTAATACTTGTTGCTCACACAGTATTCTGTAAGTAGCTGGGATGGGCAAAAGGAACAAAGAATTGAGCTTCTATAGCAGCTTTCCTCTGTGTAGAGAGAAGGAGGCACATAGTTGTCTTTCATTTCACGTTTTTCTTTTATCTGTTTAAAAAAATAGAGACAGGGTCTCACTATGTTAGCCAGGCTGGTCTTGAACTCCTGACCTTAAGCTATCTTCCTGCCTTCTGCCTTGGCCTCCCAAAGTACTGGGATTAGAGGCATGAGCCACCATGCCCAGCCATGTTTTACTTTTTTCCTTATACCTCAAGTATCCAAGTGCTGCTTCTTTTTTTTTTTACCACATTGAGCAATCAATCAGAAATGCCAGCTCTTCCACTAAATTATATATGAGACTAAAGAGTTTGGAAAAGGGAAAGTAGGTGTGGGAGCAAGAGGCATAATTTAAAATTCTAGACAATAAGCTAATTTTCTGCAAAGGGTCCTTTTGACAATTACAAATGTATAGCTTTCTAACAGAAGAAAGTGTTTTTTTCTTTTCTTCCTAAACAATATTCATAAGGTGGAAGAGTGTGAACAATTTTTGTGGGGGCAGTTTGCAATATGGTTTTGTTCTTTTCCCCAGAACACTTTTTCCATACTAATTCAGTGTTCCTTTGAGGCACTTTCAGTGACTGGTTGTGACCTCTTTTATTCCCTAGCCATTTGAAACTGGGAATGTTATTCTTTTTAAGAAATAGGCGGCCGGGCGCGGTGGCTCAAGCCTGTAATCCCAGCACTTTGGGAGGCCGAGACGGGCGGATCACGAGGTCAGGAGATCGAGACCATCCTGGCTAACACGGTGAAACCCCGTCTCTACTAAAAAATACAAAAAACTAGCCAGGTGAGGTGGCGGGCGCCTGTAGTCCCAGCTACTCGGGAGGCTGAGGCAGGAGAATGGCGTGAACCTGGGAGGCGGAGCTTGCAGTGAGCTGAGATCTGGCCACTGCACTCCAGCCTGGGCGACAGAGCGAGACTCCATCTCAAAAAAAAAAAAAAGAAAAAAAAAGAAATATGCTTCATTTTTTTAATGAAAGTGGAATAATTTTTAGAATTTGTTGTAATTAGCTTTCATTTATTGTAAATGAATATGGATGACATATAATATGATAATTCATTTTAGAAGTTCGGTCATTCTGTGAGTAATGTAAGCCCATCCTTGGGCTGTTCACCAAGTGGTTTACACTCTGGAAAAAGATCAGTTTGGTTTTAAACAAAGGAGATACTATACAGCAAAAAGCTCAGAGCCTGATTTTAAGTCAAGGAAGTTTAATCCCCCTTTCCTAACTAATCACTGAACCTAATTGCCTTAGAAATAATATGCCTTAGAAATAACTTGTTACTGGCCGGGCGCGGTGGCTCAAGCCTGTAATTCCAGCACTTTGGGAGGCCGAGACGGACGGATCACGAGGTCAGGAGATCGAGACCATCCTGGCTAACCCGGTGAAACCCCGTCTCTACTTAAAAAAATACAAAAAACTAGCCGGGCGAGATGGTGGGCGCCTGTAGTCCCAGCTACTCGGGAGGCTGAGGCAGGAGAATGGTGTAAACCCGGAAGGCGGAGCTTGCAGTGAGCTGAGATCCGGCCACGGCACTCCAGCCCGGGCGACAGAGCGAGACTCCGTCTCAAAAAAAAAAAAAAAAAGAAATAACTTGTTACTTTAATGCATAGAAAGCGTTTTTGGCATAATTCAGTTTTAATTAAGGAATTGAAGGCTCTTGATATTTGTGAAGAGATTACATTTTTGTTTTTGTTTTTGTTTTTTTGAGATGAAGTCTCGCTCTTGTCCCCCAGGCTGGAGTGTGATAGTATGATCTAGGCTCACTGCAACCTCCGCCCCCTGGGTTCAAGCGATTCTCCTGCTGTGCCCCCCCCCACCCCAGTAGCTGGGATTACAGGCGCCTGCCACCACGCTCGGCTAATTTTTGTATTTTTAGTAGAGACAGGGTTTCACCATGTTGGCCATGCTGGTCTAGAACTACTGACCTCATGTGATCTACCTGCCTCGGCCTCCAAAACTGCTGGGATTATAGGCACGAGCCACCATGCCCAGCCCTAAATGAATTATTTATGCCTTTGTTACTACTGGATTGACTACTAGTTACATGGACCTTATGCATGTAAAATCACCTCTGCATATGAATTAGTTACATTCTCAAAGGTTGTTCATAAGACTACCTGTTCCTAAATTCAAATAAAATAAGAGGAGTTTATTGGAACTCTTACATTTTAAGAGGAGAGAGTTGGTTTCATGAAGCTTTCAAGCCAAGTATGGTCATGCACTAAAAGTGACATTTTAGTCAATGACAGACCACATATGCGACAGTAGGCCCATAAGATTTTAATATTGTATTTTTATTGTAAAGACATAGAAAAGGTACAGTTGCTATAATTCCCTACATTATTCAGTATAGCAATATGCAGTACAGGTTTTTAACCTAGGAGCAATAGGCTATACCATATAGCCTAGGTATGTAGTAGGCTGTACCATCTAGGTTTGTGTAAGTATAATCTTATGATGTTCACACGATGATGAAATCGCCTAACGATGCATTTTTCAGAATTTATCCCCATTGGTAAGTGACACATGACTGTATATGCTTCTCTTTTTTGTTGATCTGTGTTCTATTGGACATTTTTAAAGCAAGAGACCTGTTTTGATTTACATTAAGTTTTTTTTGTGGCAAGTATCTGTGATGATCTCAGCATATATTGTTGGAAATTCTTTAGAATTTCTGTTATCCTATCTGCATCCTAAATGCTCTGATATTAAGGGCAGATTCAACAGGTGCATGTGTGGGATACAAGTTTCATCAGCAGTGCTTTGACCAGCAATGTCAGTCAACTTTCACTGGGCTGTGCTATTGTGATAAACAATCTCTAAATCTCAGTGGCTTTAATGACAACAGTTTATTTCTTGTTCATTTTACATGCAGCTAGGCTGTAGTTCTCTCCATGTTTCTTATATTGGGACTCAGGCTGAAGGAACAGCCTTATCTGGGATGTGCTGCTCCTATGGCAAGGAAAGGAGCAAGAGAGCTGGAAAAAACAGGCAGTAGTTCTTAAGACATCTGCTTAGGCATGGGTGTCACATGCATTGGTCAAAGTTAATCAAATGGTCCTGTCCAACTTTCTGTTATAAAATGTGCCAGCAGGTTTAGGGGCAGTACCCCTAAACAAACACATCAGTGCTTCTGCAGCAAAATGGATAAATAACTTGGAAGTGAATATTTGGAGCTAATGCAATCTGTGATACAATGATTAACCTTTAACTTACTGAATAAACACTTGTATCAGTTAATTGACTAGAATTAATATTAGTTTTATTGCCATCTGGTATTTTTGTAGAACCTCTGGCCACACATGCAAATGATTTTTCATTTTATTAATAACTCTTTCTTACCTTTTATCATCCGTTGTATGATGTGGAACCTTTTTCATGGTTTTCTATCAGAGTCACATTCCCAACATGTATTAAAATTAAGCACAAATGTAACAGTCCTACTGTAGACTAATGAGTAACTTGACTGAGATGAAAGTAAATCCCTTCTACTGGGGGAGGACAGAGCTTATAGGTTTTTGCAATGGAGCATACCTATGGAGTTATGTAATACATAGCTTAGAGGAACTCCTGCATATAGAACTTTTGACTATTTAAAGTACTATATGTTGATATATATAATCAAATTAGCCAGAATAAACACATTGTGCTTGAGAATTTTTAATACTGTTTTTTTTGTTCTAGGAATCCAAGGCATTGTAGAGGCATATCGGTCTTGTCTTCCTCAGATAAAACTCTATGGACCAACTAATTTTTCTCCAATCATCAATCATGTGGCCAGGTTTGCTGCTGCAGCCACACAACAGCAGACAGCTTCTGTAAGTGCTCTATGGCCAGGGAAAGGGAAGAATGTGGATTGGTAGCAGCTCCTGGTACCATTTTTCTATTTTTTTGGTTTGTCATAATACAAAGTCAGGGCAAGATACAATAGCACAGTCACTCTTGATTTGCGAGTAACTTTTGTTGTGGTTATACTAGTGATTGTTAAAAATAAGGCAACAGCAAAACAACACTTGGCATTCATGAGTCTTTTATCCTTTGAACTAACTTCCATAGATAGGTTCTACCAAAAAAATTGCATATCATCTACCTTTTTGAAGTAGACATAACAAATTAAGGCTTAAGGAAACTTACCACATCAGATGCTGTTACAAGATTTCTTATTGTACTAAAGATATCTGAATGAGCTAACCATTACCTATTGGACCGTGGATACCAAATCTCTCTGAGCTTCAGCATATTCAGAAGTAAGTTAGGGGAAACTACCTCATACTGTTGTTGAAAAGGTTAGATAAGATAATTCATATAAAGTGCACAATGCCTGGGTCAGAGTAAACACTCAACACATGTTAGCTAATATTGTAAATCTTATTCCTATTCTAGACTTAAATGGCCCAAAAGATGGAGTCACTACTTGATGTAACATTTTACTGCTCTCTGAAAAGGTTTATCTTGGGCGACACAATCTGGGGGATGATTTCATCACTTAAACCATATCTATTTTTTTTTTTTTTGTATTTTAGTTTGTAAAATTTTTGTATTCTAATTCTAATATTTTTATATTTATTTGCTCTTCTGAGAATGAAGTTTTCCATTTGCCTCCTTGACATATTTAATACTTGAGTTAAACTGTTATTCCTAGCCTGACTGAAAGGTTAATCTTTGACATTTAGATGTCTTACTTCCATATATTTTGCCAACCCTATTTTGTGGTCTGCTGCACTTTTAATGAACCTGCAGTTTTTGTTAAGAGTCAATTTCCTTGTCATCAGAGGAGCTTAGAATATTTTACGTAGTGGTAGCCAGGGTAGAGACTGGCAAGAAAATGAACAAGAAAGACGGGATGACTCATCAAGGCAGAGATGCCATTAGCCATTGCTTGACTTGCTCAGTGGACATGTTTTCTTTTTCTGGCAGCAATATTTTGTGCTTTTGATTATTACTGATGGTGTGATCACAGACCTTGATGAAACCAGACAAGCCATAGTTAATGCCTCCAGGCTGCCTATGTCCATCATCATTGTTGGAGTTGGAGGTGCTGACTTTAGCGCCATGGAGTTTCTGGATGGTGATGGTGGAAGTCTCCGCTCCCCATCAGGCGAAGTGGCCATCAGAGATATTGTCCAGTTTGTGCCTTTCAGACAGTTCCAGAATGTGAGTACCACTCCTCCCTACTCAAACACTAAAGTGAGTGAACACAGACCTTTGCCCATCTACAACCAGGCAGTTGAGTAGGTGTGCAGGGTTAGAGGACATATGAACACTGTCCTTTGTCCATTGGAGAGCTCTGATTTGGTTTGGCAGTGTTGCTTCAGGATGTACATTATGTGCATCTTACAGGCTATATGATAAATCGTTTTAAAATAGTATTGCAACTGTCTCAAGTATTTTACCTTTACCTTTGTAACAGCTGGAAAAAACTCTTATGTAAGTGTACGCCAAATGCCCCTCAAGCTGGAAGTTTAGTTTGATGAATATCTCTTAGAAGACTATTTTACCCAGTTTACTCCAGTGGTAACATATTGCAAAGCTATAATACAGAATCACAACCAGGATACTTACAGTGGTATAATCAAGATGCATCACAAGGATCCCTCTTGTTGCCCTTTTATAGCCACATCCCCTCCTTTCTCCTTCTAGCCCTTCCTTAACCCTTAGAAACCACTTACTAATATGTTCTTCATTTCTATAATTTTGTCATTTCAAGAATGTCATATAAATGGAATCATAAAATATGCAACCTTTTGGGATTGGCTTTTCTTCTACTCAGCATCACTCTCTCGAGAATCACCACATTTTTGCAAGTACTCCTTTTTATTGCCGAGTCATATTCCATGGTATGGATGCTCCACCATTTGTGTAACTGTTTCACCACAGAAGGACATCTGGCTGTTGCCTGTTTTTCTCTCTCACACACAAGGCTACTATAAACATTTATACATGGGTTTTTGTTGTTGTTTGTTTTGTTTTGTTTTTGTTTTGGGACAGAGTCTCACTCCGTCACCCAGGCTGGAGTACAGTGGAGTACTGTCACCCAGCCTGGAGAACAGTACTGCAACCTCCACCTCCTGGATTCAAGTGATTCTCATGCCTCAGCCTCCCGAGTAGCTGGGATTACAAGTGTGCACCACTATACCTGGTTATTTTTCCCTATTTTTTAGTAGAGACAGAGTTTCACCATGTTGGCCAGACTGGTCTCAAACTCTTGACCTCAAGTGATCCTCCTGCCTCGGCCTCCCTAAGTGCTGGGATTACAGGCGTGCGCCACCACACCCAGCCTATGCATGGGTTTTTATGCAAACGTAAGTTTTTATTCCTCTGGGATAAATACCTAGGACTACAGTTGCTGGGTTATACAGTAGTTGCATGTGTAATTCTTAAAGCAGTTGTTAAACTCTTCCAAAGTGGCTGTATCATTTAACATTCCCACCAGCAATGGGAAGGGAGGAAGTGGAGTGTTGTGATTATAAAGTAGTAATGTTAGGTAGGGATCTTTTTGGTGTTGGGGAAGTTCTGTATCTCAATTGTAGTGATGGTTACACAGATCTACCCAGATGACAAAATTGCATAGAATTATACAGAAACACACACACACACACACACACACAAACACACACAAATGAGTACATGTAAAATTATAAATCAGAGTAAGTTCTATGAACTGTACCAATGTCAGCTGCCTGGTTTTGATACTATGCTGTAGTTATGTAAGATGTTACCTTTGGAGAAATCTGGGTGAAGGGTACATGGTACCTTTTCTTATTGTTTTTGCAACTTCCTATGAATCTGTAATTGTAAAAAAGAAGTAAAAAAAAAAAGAAAAAAAACCAAGTGAATGAAAGACCCACATTTAAAAGTTATAAAACAACAAAATCATCAAATATTAGAATGTTGGCACCAAAAAAGGACTTGACAAATGTTAGCAGGGACAGTAATAGCAATCATAAGTAACTTTGGCTAGTTAGGTCATTCCATATTTCATGGACTGTTCCTAAGAAAAGGTACAGGCCTATGAATTAGAATTGCTTCATTTTAGTGGCTGCTGAAGTATCCCTAGTCTCTTTTATGAAAAAGCCAGGAAAATTCAGTTGCTAACAAAGTCACGTTGATTTTGTTTTTCACAAGGCTCCAAAAGAAGCACTTGCTCAGTGTGTCTTGGCAGAGATTCCCCAGCAGGTGGTGGGCTACTTCAATACATACAAACTCCTTCCTCCCAAGAACCCAGCCACGAAACAACAGAAGCAGTGACCACTTCAACAGAATTCTTTTGTGTTATGTGGAGTAATGCCATCTCTCACCCTAAATCATGTATCTGTCATTCTATGTACTTTTTGCCTCCAGCATTTATGATGTAAGTCTCTTTCTCTATGGATTATATCTGTTTAAAGCATTCTTTCTAGGCTCTTTTAGGGGGAGAGTGCCAAGTCCATCTCTGCAATCAATTCAGTGATTGATAGTGATTTACATTAATTGCAGTAAAGCTCTTTGAATTAGAAATTAGTGTGAGGAAAGCTTATTTTGTTGTTGTTTTTGTTTACTTTCATATGATGAAAATGCTGTTTTTAAATGTTTCTCAATAGGAAGAATGGAAAACTTGGGATGATGTGGTTTGCAGGTTGCTGTGCCTGATTCACAGTGTATGTTTTATAAGCCAATGTCCATACCTGGTTATGAGAGCTCCTTAAATTATATGATATCAAATTTGTTCCTCACTCTGTATACAGTGCTTTTCTGCAAGGTAAAAATTACCTTCCTGTGCATCTGATTTTTGCTACAGTTTAGACACTATGGTTTACAAAACAGCATGCACTCAACTTGGGACTTTATGAAAAGTACTGAATGAGCAGGAAAAGCCACATACTCAGTTTTTTAAATGTACAATCAACAAGTAAAAATAACCTCATGTAAGTAAACTATTTTTATTTGCCTTTCTAGATATTTTATTTTATTGTGGAAAACTGTAAACATGTTCAGATTTGGCTTTTTTTTTTTTTTTCATTAACTGAGCATGACTTTCAGGATATTGTAGATGCACAGATGGTAGGTTGTCCTGAATTCTACATTATTAGATTACTTTAATTGAGATTTGTTAAAACAGTTAGGACTGTTTTGTCCAAGATAGATAAGAGGACCAAACATATAAGGTGAAATTCAGAATTCCATTTCCTTCTAACTAATGAAAAACTACTTACTAAAAAAAATATTTTATACTTTCCTTGCTAAGGTCCCACACGTTGATTAGTATAGATCCATTTAGTCATTTTTTCCTTTTTTTAGGTGCCATTTTCGTCTGATTTTTAAACTCATGATACCAGTTATCTGTTAATTAAAATTGTGTTTTACAATTTAATAATGTGCTATTTCCTATGTCTAGAACAGACTTTATTAGGTATAAAACCTACTGCAACTTAGAAAAAGGAAAGAAACAAGAAAACTTTTCCAACTGCTGCTTTAAGATAGGGTGGATTTTATGTGCTTTTTTTTTTTTTTTTTTGAAGAGTTGAATTTCTTTTCCTGATTTTACCTTTTACAGCGTATTACTTAGTGAACATTACATTTTTGGAATAGATTCAGTAATATTTTATTGAGGGCCTATGTGCTAAAAACTATGCATATCTATACATTGGCCAATTATCTTTAATAATTTACCTTTTGAGGCCGGGCGCGGTGGCTCAAGCCTGTAATCCTAGCACTTTGGGAGGCCGAGACGGGTGGATCACGAGCTCAGGAGATCGAGACCATCCTGGCTAACACAGTGAAACCCCGTCTCTACTAAAAAATACAAAAAAACTAGCCGGGCGAGGTGGCGGGCGCCTGTACTCCCAGCTACTGGGGAGGCTGAGGCAGGAGAATGGCGTAAACCCGGGAGGCGGAGCTTGCAGTGAGCTGAGATCCGGCCACTGCACTCCAGCCTGGGCGACAGAGCGAGACTCCGTCTCAAAAAAAAAAAAAAAAAAAAAAAAAAAAATAATTTACCTTTTGAAATTGCATGTTTATCATATATCCTTAAGTGGACGCATACAGTGCCACGTTGATGTGCCTCTCAGTTTTACTGAAAAGCTGCCCCACAGCCCATGTCTCTTGTTCTCTACAATGCCTCAAGGGAGTGAGCTCTCAACCACAGACAGCTGTGGCTTCTCAGAAGCAGCTCATTGCCAAGGCCAGGCTGAGAGGGGACCTGCTTGCTGTGATGGTTGCCTAGCCCAGGTGAGCATTTACCTACCACCTTCCCACTTGGCTAGCTGTCCTTTGGATATGTGCTGTTAACTGGGGAAGGCGCCTAACTAGTAGCCTGCTACTCCATAGTATGGCTCAATAGATGACACATCATTTTGACATTATCAATAGGAGAAAAGAAAACTAACCCTTCTTCTGATTGTTTGGAGCCATAGTTGTCTCAGATGTTCTAATTCTCTTTGTATGCTTGGAAACAGCATAGATATGTTGCTGTGGTTTTCAGAATTTTCTCTTTTAATCACAAGAAACCTTTTAAAAAAATGACTTACACGTATTCTCAATGTACAGTAAAACACAGAAGTGAGCTTATCTGTTTGATGCTGAGGCAGGGTCCCAGTCACTGGCCGTATTCTCCTTCTCCTTAACCAACTCCTCAGAAGCCCCTGAGTCACCTGCACAAGGTACTTCGGAACTGCTGGTCATGAGCATTCCTGGTTTTCTTCATCCAAATAACAGTTAATCACTGTCCATTGGATTTGGTCTTCATTATTTTATATTCTGATTTTATCAAAATTATTCTATTTTAAAATTGTTTTACAATTTAAAAACATTTAATTCATATCATGTTCATCAGTAGATGCTATTATTCATAAGAACTGTGATTCCAGCAAACTAGGGTAATTGGTACCTTTTTACAATTTCGAATAAAAGCGTTTACAATTTCTAAATTATCAGTTTTCACAGTTTCAGCACTCAACCTCATCACATGCTGATTTAATATTGTTTTATATTAAAATAGTCCTTTTCTCTGTTGTGCCACCATTCATTCAAGTGCTATTTGTTCTTAAAATGCATTTAAAGAAAAATTACACATATTGACTTTCACACCTCATATAATCAGATCTATTACTAATATATATCGGAGTGACAGTGTCCAGGATAGATGTAATATTTCTTACAGATGCTGGCACAGAGGAAATAGTATACCAGCTAATCTAGTCACCTAACCTTGTGGTTAAAATTGACATTTTAAGACCAGAAAAATTTGAAGTCTGATCAGGGATTTACAACTGTTCATTATAGTGGTGCCTTAGGCAATCTTTCCAAAGTAAATTCAGGGCCCCATTGCTACTTATGCTGTATTTTGACATGCCTTTTTTTTTTCCAATTTTATAAACTTCCTGGAAAGCCGTCTTCACTAAGTATCCCCTAGTCTCTATATGTGTGGTTGGTAGTCATGGAAATGACACATAAAGTATGCCAGAAGTTTGGTGGAACGTGTTAGAAACTGTTTTGTGCTTTTATGGATGTCATACTTGACAATACATGTATAAGTTACTAATATATGAATTGATGCTAAATATATCTTACATTCGAATTCCTTTTGGATAAAGTTATTTCTTGATGTGACACAGTAGTGTCTTGTTTTCATTTTTATTCTTTACATGTGACCAAAACAATAGAAAAGTTAAAAATAAAATATAGTGTTTTAGGTGGCCTCGACTTCATATTTTACTGAATTAAACAATTTGGGGGATATTATTTTATGGGATTTATTTGTTTAAAAGATATTGAGTGGGTCCAAGATACTCTTCTGGGTACAGTAAAGGAAAGATTCTTAGCTTATAGCTAGAATGGCCTGAGATATGTAGCACTCACATTTTATCAATCATGTTAAGAAGGATAGTATAAGCACCTAACTAAAAAGAATTTTTTAATTGCGTTTGTCATAGGCATTGGGCAGGACTTTGCCAGTGGTGACCAAGACAGCCACAGTAGCTGACTTGTAGAAATAATGGTCTAGTGGGGGAGAGAAAACATTGAGCAAGTAATTATAGAGATGTGAGATCTGTGTGTGAAACAACATACAGTAGAGAGAGACCTAACCCATCTGAGAGGCAAGGAGCGTTTCCCTGAGGATGTGCCATGTAAGCTAAGACCTGAAAGTTAGCCGGGTGAAGAAGGTTAAAAGCACTTATGAAGCTGTCAGGCCAATAGCAAGTATAGAGTTGAATGTTTTAGAAGTGGACAGAAGTTTGAGTTTGTTGGAATATAAAGTATACGAGGGAAAGTGGTAAAAAAAGAGCTAAGAGATGAGGTGGAGTAGTTGGTGGTGTTTACATCCTGAGGGCCTTTTGGGGTAGGTAAGGGAGTTCAGACTGAGGCTTAGGGTAATGGGATGCCACTAAATGGATTTAAGCAAATGAATGATGTGATTATATTTGTGCATTTGAAAAGCCAGAGGACCATATTTTTAGGGCAGACAGATGAGTTCAGAAGCCCACCGAGTTCCATATGGAACCCTGTGACCAAATGTGGGTCTAGTCTCAGTGGCTTTGCCTTGGTGAAGGCCAGATGGCAGAGCTGATAGTGGTCACCTTCTGGCAGAGACTCAGCTGTTTGGTCACATACTTTCTAAGTGTCTGATTCTAGGTCTGTTTCCAAATTCTGAGCTTTTCCTGCCTCACTATCACATTGTCTGGTAGACCCATATCTTGTTGGTTCCTTAATGGTGCAGAGGCTGGTTCAGACCTGGTGATAACAGATCTCCAGGATTGCCAAACCCTTGCATGTAGCAAGACCATCATCCTTGTCACTTATCACCAAGTAGCATCACTTCCTGATCATCACTACATTTGGCCAGATTCTCCAGAAAAACCACAGTAGGTTGAAATGTCCATACAGAAGTACACTTTGGCTTGTCTGTTGATTCCCTCCTCCACAATGATGGCAAGTATTATTATAAGCAGAATTGTGATTCCTTACTGCTTGGGAAAGGAGAGCCATCTCTGGTCTTTCATCAGCAGATGCTTCCAAAGCATTTATTGGTGCTCACAAAGCACCAAGTTTTATAGCAGCACCTGGTCTTCTAGGACTGGACTCAGAAGAATTTCAAGGATGGGGAACTTTAAGGAGTTCTCAGAGAAAAGTCTGAGTAGGAAATCGTTTGTTTTTTTTCAACCTTCCCTTCCTTCCAGTAAGAAGTATTCAATTTTTCTTTGAACAAATATTTATTGGGTAGTCTATTACTGGCAATCAACAGGGGAATTCAAACAGCATAAAAAAAATTCTTGCTGACTTCAAAGCTTATGATCTAATATGGAAAAGGAGACAGTATATGATGCTAAACAGAACAAGAGTGAGCAAGATGAGGGACTCTGCTGTGGTTGGAGTAAGACGGGCCTTTCTCGTGCCTTCAGGCATCCATGGTGATGAGTGAAGAGGGGCGCTTGAATACTGCTTCTGGAAAGATGCTTCTCCTGCTCATCCCGCTATCATTCATTGCTCTCCACTGCCATCCTGTGATCGCTGTTCATGCCAGTCCTCACAAGAAGCCCAGACCATTAGTTCCCAACCCCTGTATTTTGACTCCACATCCCACTTCTCTCCAGTGCCCCATACCCTTCCACTCTGCCTTCAAAAACTGGGTCATTCATTAGCACAAATTTCTGAGGTCAATGTTTTTTCTGAACAGTACCTTCACCTTTTAATTCTAAGTAAAACCTGCCTCTCTTGAAGAACGTTGCTTCCTCTGCTGCCCTCTCAAATGATGGTAATTTCCTCTCCCTGATCTACCACTGGGCTTGGAGGCTGCGTAGTTCCCCTCCTTGATCCTCCCTTCTGCTTTCAGATAGCTTTTCCCTCCTCTTTAAAACCTCTGACTTTGAATCTCACGTCATTAGATTAGATCACTCTCTCTATCCCTCCTTATAATAATACTGCTCTCTATTCAACCTCAGCCCACACTCTATGGGTCACATGCTAGACTTTATCGTTATTGAGTAAAAAAACCCCTCCCTGATCACATTTTCAATTATTCAGTTTTTCAATAACAACCCCTTTTGCAGTTCCCTCCCTTTAGTACCGCAGCTCTAACAAGTCTCCTCTGTGCCTTCAAACCACAAATCCTACCAGCTTCTAAGTGTCTTCTATGGTCTGGCCCCTCCTGCTCTTTCCTTTTCTAAACTTCTACTAATCTCTTGTCCTTCACTCCAACCGCATGGGCTTTCTTGTTCTTACTTGAATATGCCTGGAATATTCCTGGCTCGGGGCTTTTGCACTTGTCGTTGCCCCTTCCTGAAAACCCAGCCTCCCGTAGCCACTTGGGAACCTTGTTCCCTCACCTCCTTCAGGTCTTTATTTAAGCATCACTCAGTGAGGCCTTTTCTGATTATCTTACTTTAAAGTGTACCTCTTTCCCTAGTACTTTTTATTTTTCTTCTCTGTTTAAAGTATATTTATTTTGGCCAGGTGCAGTGGCTCACGCCTGTAATCATGGCACTTTGGGAGGCTGAGGTGAGTGGATGCGTTTAGCTCAGGAGTTTGAGACCAGTCTGGGCAACATGATGAAAACCCATTGTATTAGTCCGTTCTCATGCTGCTAGTAAAGGCATACGCAAGACTGGGTAACTTACAAAGGAAAGAGGTATAATTGACTCACAGTTCAGCATGGCTGGGAAGGTTTCAGGAAACTTACAATCATGGCAGAAGAGGAAGCAAACACATCCTTCTTCACCTGCTGGCAGCACGGAGAAGTGCAGAGCAAAGTTGGGTAAAAGCCCCTTATAAAATAACCAGATCTCATGAGAACTTACTCACTATGACTAGAACAGCATGGAGGTAACCACCCCAATGATTCAATTATCTCCCACCCGGGTCCCTCCCATGACACGTGGGGATTATGGTAACTACAATTCAAGATGGGGACACAGCCAAACTAAATCACCTGTCTCAATACAAAAATTAGCTGGCTGTGGTAGAGCACACTTTTGGTTCCAGCTACTTGGGAGGCTGTGAGGTAGGAGGATTGCTGGAGCCTGGGAAGTTGAGGCTTGCAGTGATCCATTATCACGCCACTGTACTCCAGCCTGGGTGACAGAGCAAGACCCTGTCTCAAAAAAAAAAAAAAAAAAAAGTGTTTTTTTGTTTTTTTCTTGTCCTCCCTCACCCATTAGAAAGTCAGTTCCAAGAAATCTGGGATTTTTGCCTGTTTGTTCACTGCTTTCTCCCCAGAGCCTAGAAGTTACCTTGGCATTTAGAAGGCATCCCCTAAATAGACACTGAAGAATGAATGAATGAAGTATCTGCTAGAGCATATATAAAAACATAGAAGTTAGTTTAGTAATCCCAGCACTTTGGGAGGCCGAGGCGGGCGGATCACGAGGTCAGGAGATCAAGACCATCCTGGCTAACATGGTGAAACCCCATCTCTACTAAAAAATTACAAAAAATTAGCCGGGCGTGGTGGCGGGTGCCTGTAGTCCCAGCTACGCAGGTGACTGAGGCCAGAGAACGGTGTGAACCTGGCAAGTGGAGCTTGCAGTGAGCGGACATGTGCTACTGCACTCCAGCCTGGGCAACAGAGCTAGACTCTGTCTCAAATAAAAAAAAAGAAAAAGAAAAAGAAAAAAAATACTGAAGCTTAGAATGGGAAGATTTTCTATTCAATGTGGAGAGTGGTGAGGGCAGTGGGAAGATCTTGGAGAGCTTCATGGATGGTTTGACATTTCATCTGGGATTTAAAGGTTTTTACGGAGCTTTATAATGTAGAGAAAGTGGAAGAGCCTTTCAGCAAAGAAATTGGCATTGTCAGTGGCATGGATTAAGAAAGCGTGGGTTGAGGAACATTGTTAGTATAGGGAGATGAATGTATGAAAGAACCCTTTTGTTTCATAACTAAATCTATTCGCTTTTACAAATGTGACATTGAAATTCAAACAATATTAATCTTCCACATGTTTTATTTCTTTATTTTTTGTAGAGACAAGGTCTCAAACTCCTGGCCTCAAGCAATCTGCCTGCCTTAGCTTTCTAAAGTGCTGGGATTACAGGCATGAGCCACCATGCCCGACCACACATATTTCTATTTTAATGAAATCTGTGGTTAGTCCTTTTCTGAAGGACATGCTAAATCTGATTTTTTTCTCTCAGATTTGGAATATAAATATGGTCCTAACATGGCAGACTTGATCATCATTTGATCCCATAAGATCTTGGCAAATGTACTTGTTTATTTGAAAAAGGCCTTCTTTAGGTGGATGCTACTTTTATCAAGCCAGTCCATGGGCTTCACTTTTGAAAAGCATGTGTTGTCTTTTGACCTTGAACTCTGCTTTACTCTGGCGTAGCCCTGGACAAAGGTTCTTATTTAATGTTTTGTAAAATAGGACTTGGAGTAGGAATCTTTAAATTCCCTTGCAAGTCTAGTATTCTGGTATAAACAACAGAGCTTGATTTATTCAAAGCTGGATGCAAGAAGCTGTATCATGAGCCCAGTTAATAACCCTTAGCATACACTGTATGCTGAATTCTGTATTACTTAGGATTCCCGGCAGAGAGGATTCTCATAAATTTGTAGCAAAATCATTGTGTGCAGTGGGCAGAGATCTCTAGAGGTGCAAAGGGACAGTAAGGGGGCTGTGACCTTTCAGGTATCACTCCCTTTCCTCATCCGAGGGAGTTATTATCTAGCAATGTCAGGTTGCATTGCTTAATGATGCACATTTATTTGACCTTTGCACTGTCACTTCTAGTCACAAAAGTTATAGTAGGAAAAATACAATCAGTCATAAAAGCCCACAGAGAAAAACATCAAATTTTACTACAGCGTATGGGTATGGTACTTAAAATATCAATTTCAAGTGTCTTTGGTTTGATTAGTTCTAATAAATTCCAGAACAGCATAATGATTAATTAACACCTTCTAAAGATTTAAAAAATTCCTCGTAGGAGGGTAAAGGCATTATTGTAAATATAGAACAGGTCCAAATTACTAAAAGTACAGATTCTTCTCTTAGTGGTTTTCTGTGTAGCAATTTTTAATCTAATACAACTGAAAATAAAATAGATTCTTATATATCAAGGGTGTTCAATCTTTTGGCTTCCCTGGGCGACATTGGAAGAATTGTCTTCGGCCACACATAAAATACACTAACATTAATGGTAGCTGATAAGCTAAAAAAAAAAAAAAACAATTACAAAAAACCTCATAATGTTTTAAGAAAGTTTACAAATTTGTGTTGGGCTACATTCAAAGCTGTCTGAGCCACATACAACAAGCTTATTATGTATTATGTTAAGAGGGGACCAAGTTGCTCCTTTCCTTTGGGTATACTTAGAGCTTTCGGCCCATTCTAATACTACAATTGGTGAAGTTGTGCAATTTATTTTATTTTTCTTTTTAAAATTTCTGTTTTGTTTTTAGATGCAGTCTCACTGTGTTGCCCAGGCTGGATTGCAGTGACACAATCTTGGCTCACTGCAACCTCTGCCTCCTGGTTCAAGTGATTCTCCTGCCTCAGCCTCCTGAATAGCTGGGATTATAGGCACCCACCACCATGCCCAGCTAATTTTTGTATGTATGTATGTATGTATTTATTTATTTATTTATTTTGAGACGGAGTCTTGTTCTGTCGCCAGGCTGGAGTGCAGTGGCGCAATGTCGGCTCACTGCAACCTCTGCCTCCCGAGTTCAAGTGATTCTCCTGCCTCAGCCTCCTAAATAGCTGGGACTACAGGCACGTACCACCATGCCTGACTAATTTTTTGTATTTTAGTAGAGACAGGAGTTTCGCTATGTTGGTCAGGCTGGTCTCAAACCCCTGATCTCAAGTGATCCACCCACCTTAGCCTCCCAAAGTGCTGGGATTACAGGTGTGAGCCACCATACCCGGTGCTTTTTATTTTTATTTATTTATTTATTTATTTTTTGAGACAGAGTCTTGCTATGTCACCCAGGCTGGAGTGCAGTGGCATGATCTCAGCTTACTGCAACCTCTGCCTCCTGGGTTCAAGCAATTCTTTTGTGTCATCCTCCGAAATAGCTGGGATTACAGGCGCATGTTACCACGCCCAGCTAATCTGTTTGTTTCTTTGTTTTTTAAGTAGACAAGGGGTTTCACCATGTTGGGCAGGCTGGTCTCAAACTCCTGACCTCAGATGATCCACTTGCCTCAGCCTCCCAAAGTGCTGAGATTACAGGCAGGAGCCACCGCACCTGGCTGAAATTGTGCAATTTAAAAGTAATTTCTAGTTTCACGTTCTCTCTCTTTTAAAGAAAGGTTTTGCTTATTTTTGACATGGTTTGTGTGTGGGGTTGGCAGATTTAGCAAACAAAAATACAAGATGTCAAGTTGAATTTGAATTTTGGATAAAAACGAATATTTTTTCATACAGGCAAGTCACAATTATGGCATGGAACGTATCTATACTAAAAAATTATTCAGGCTGGCCGGGCGCGGTGGCTCAAGCCTGTAATCCCAGCACTTTGGGAGGCCGAGACGGGCGGATCACGAGGTCAGGAGTTCGAGACCATCCTGGCTAACATGGTGAAACCCCGTCTCTACTAAAAAATACAAAAAACTAGCCGGGCGAGGTGGCGGGCGCCTGTAGTCCCGGCTACTCGGGAGGCTGAGGCAGGAGAATGGCGTAAAAACCCGGGAGGCGGAGCTTGCAGTGAGCTGAGATCCGGCCACTGCACTCCACCCTGGGCGACACAGCGGGACTCCGTCTCAAAAAAAAAAAAAAAAAAAAGGCCGGGCGCGGTGGCTCAAGCCTGTAATCCCAGCACTTTGGGAGGCCGAGACGGGTGGATCACGAGGTCAGGAGATCGAGACCATCCTGGCTAACACGGTGAAACCCCGTCTCTACTGAAAAATACAAAAAAACTAGCCGGGCGAGGCGGCGGGCGCCTGTAGTCCCAGCTACTCGGGAGGCTGAGGCAGGAGAATGGCGTAAACCCGGGAGGCGGAGCTTGCAGTGAGCTGAGATCCGGCCACTGCACTCCTGCCTGGGTTGACAGAGCGAGACTCCGTCTCAAAAAAAAAAAAAAAAAAAAAAAAAAAAAAAATAAAAAATAAAAAATAATCACAGCAACAATTAATTCTAGATATCACCTTGACTAGACCATCATCTTAGTTCCCGAATCACACACTCATCTAGANAAAAAAAAAAAAAAAAAAAAAAAAAAAAAAAAAAAAAAAAAAAAATTATTCAGGCTGGTCATGGTGGCTCACGCCTGTAATCCCAGCACTTTTGGAGGCCGAGGTGAGCAGATCACCTGAAGTCAGGAGTTTGAGACCAACCTGGCCAACATGGTGAAACACCATTTCTACCAAAAATACAAAAATTTAAGCGGGTGTGGTGGCACATGCCTGTAATCCCAGCTACTCAGGAGGCTGAGACAAGAGAATTGCTTGAACCCAGCAGGCAGAGGTTGCAGTGAGCTGAGATCATGCCACTGCACTCAAGCCTGAGTGACAGTGAGACTCCGTCTCAAAAACAAACAAACAAAAAAAAGTATTCATTAACTGAATGTTTTATGTGACAATTCTGTTTGATAGATTGCAAAAATGGCCAGAATCCTTCCACTGCCTCTGGATCCACTCCTTTTGCAGTGTGGCTTTGCTGTCCCCCTATTAAGAAGCGGGTTTTATTTCCCTACCCCTTTAATTTAGGCTGGTCTTGTTACTTACTTTGGCCAATAGAATGTGTAGACGTAATGACGTGTGAATTCTGAGCCTATGCCTCAAGAGCCTGGCTCACTTCTGCTTTCTCTCCTCTTAGAACCTTGTGCAGTCTCCACACCCAGCGTACCCATTTTCAGCATGACAGACCATGTGATTAGAAACAAGCTGTCCCGCCGGGCGCGGTGGCTCAAGCCTGTAATCCCAGCACTTTGGGAGGCCGAGGCGGGTGGATCACGAGGTCAGGAGATCGAGACCATCCCTGGCTAACATGGTGAAACCCTGTCTTTACTAAAAATACAAAAAACTAGCCGGGCGTGGTGGCGGGCGCCTGTAGTCCCAGCTACTTGGAGGCTGAGGCAGGAGAATGGCGTGAACCCAGGAGGCGGAGCTTGCAGTGAGCCGAGATCGCGCCACTGCACCCCAGCCTGGGCGACACAGCGAGACTCTGTCTCAAAAAAAAAAAAAAAAAAAAGAAACAAGCTGTCCCATCTGAGACTGTCCTGAGACTGTTCTACACCAGCCAGCCCCCAGTCAATCCAGCAGCTGACTATAGAGCATGAATTAGCCCAGCTAAGACCAGAAGAACCACCAGACCAGAAGAACGAGCTCAAATTGGCAACCTATAGAATCTAATAAATAATTCAGGAGCTAATAAATGATTATTTTAATTCACCACATTTTAGTTAGCAAAAGCAAATTAATGTAGTTTGACAATGAAATTAGAGCTGGGCATTTTTAAGACCAGAGGACAGCTTATAGGTTGTGCTGAGTTTTGGGGGCCACAGATAAAAGTAAAATAGAAGGTGATATTGTACTCAATTATGAGCAAATTACACTTGGGATGGCTTCAGTGAATCAGAGGAAATTACTTGTTGAAATAAACACTTGCGCCCACAGGGTGAAAAAATTACTTCTTATAGAGATATTGTTTTCCTTCTTTAACTATTTAATATTTAAAATATGGAACCTCTGCTGAGTGCCTTCTTCCTTCTTTCTCTGCAGATCTTATCATGATACATCTCTTTTAACCAGCCTATGCTGCACTGTATTTCTGGTGATTAATTGTTGAGGTCAGACCTGGGCAGTAAGGAAAGACCTGGTGGGGGAAGAACTTTCATATATAATAAGTCTTCTCTTGACATTAACCAATTTTACCATAGGCTAATTAGTATAAACAAGAGCTAAGTTCCCATGGCATATTTCTGGTCGCAAAAACATCACCAAACTTCAAAATAATGACCAAGACACCTATAATATTAAACATTGAGGTAAGTGTGAGCTGTACACACATTTAAGATTAATTAAAACAAGATAATTACTTACTCAATTATTCCAGTTCAGAGTCTCAGGTGACCTGAGAATATCCAAGCAGTGAAGGACATAGGTGAGAACTGACCCTGGAAAGGATGCCATCCATCATAGGGTACATTCACACACACCCACACACTCATACCCACACTCACACACACAGTCACACACACCCACACCCACACACACCCACATTCACAAACGCATACACACACCCACACACACTCCCACACTCACTCTGACTGGGACCATTTAGACACAGTAGCCCACCTAACAGGCACTTCTTTGGGATATAGGAGAAAACTGGAGAAACCCACACAGTCGTGAAAAGAACATGTAAAATCCATGTAGACAGTGGCTATAGAGAGGAATCTATTTTTTTCTCATTAATGTTATAACAAAACAACATTGTATGTAATTACATTACTTGAGGACCTGCTGTATCTGTAAATAAATTAATTAGTCAAATGATTAATGAACATGGATTACAAGGAGTCCAGGGAAGAGATATATGTGGATTAGCAGTAGCAGGGGAAGAAAGAAGTAGGGAAAAGCTCACTCTTTATCTCTGGGGACCCCTGGATGTCTGAATTCTGACTCTTGGCCAAGATAAGGGCAGTGAGAATAATGTGGTGTTTAAAGTGCTAAACTCTGGCGACTCCAAGAGTCAATTTCTTCACTAAAGGTTTTCTAGTGATCTAATTGGTTAGGCAGCGTGCCTTTGATACGTGGAGAGAGGGGTATATGAAGCCCACTGTTGATTTTATAGCTTTGAGCTCTCCCAAAGCCTAGATTCCATGCACAGATCTTGGTGGTTCAATCCCTGAGATAGAGTCTGGTCGGATCCTTGTGTAACCACCTTGGGGAACTTGCTCATGGGATGATTGTCAGACTCCCACTGCTTGCCTGTGCTCTTTTTCTCTTGCTGCATCGTTTCCATGGCCTTTACATAAAAGCCCTACGTGTGTATGAGTATGCTCTGTGGAGTGTGGTGAGCCCTTTCCAATATCCGGACATGGGAAATCTTTGCATTCACAGTGCCTAGGGAAAGAGATGCCTCATTTTCCTCATTGGAAAAATGATGAGGATTATAAAAATAATAATTACCTTATGGGGCTATTATGAAGATTAAGTGAGCTAATAGAGGTACAACAATTAGAGCAGTATATGGTACACAGTAAATGCTGTATAAGTCCTAGTTATTATTATTTTGAGCCTGTCTAAACCTTAGTGATATGGTTTGGCTGTGTCCCCATCCAAGTCTCATCTTGAATTGTAACTCCCACAATTCCCACATATCATGACAGGAACCTGGTTGGAGGTGATTGAATCACGGGGTGGGTTTTTTCATGCTGTTCTTATGGTAGTAAGTCTCAGGAGATCTGATGGTTTTAAAAACGGGAGTTTCTCTGCACAAGCTCTCTCTTTGCCTGCTGCCATCCATGTAAAATGTGACTTGCTCCTCCTTGCCTTCTGCAGTGATTGTGAGGCCTCCCCAGCCATGCGGAATTGTAAGTCCATTAAATCTCTTTTTCTTTCTAGTCTCGGGTATGTCTTTATCAGCAGCATGAAAATGGACTAATACACTTAGCATGGGGGACTTCTTTTGCCTCAACTTTGTGTGTGTGCCTGTGTGTATGTTTGATAATTGCTTCCTGTCTGCTTACTTATTATTAAGAAAAACATTTTGTTTTAAAATAGCTGTTTTTTTGTTTGTTTGTTTATTTGTTTGTTTGTTTTGATGGAGTCTCACTGTATCGCCCAGGCTGGAGTGCAGTGGCATGATCTTGGCTCACTGCAACCTCCACCTCCCGGGTTCAGCCTCCCAAGTAGCTGGGACTACAGGCGCCCACCAACATACCCAGCTAATTTTTGTATTTTAAGTAGAGACAGGGTTTCACCATGTTTGCTAGGCTAGTCTCAAACTCCTGATCTCAGGTGATCTACCCGCCTCAACCTCCCAAAGTGCTGGGATTACAGGTGTGAGCCACCTCACCCAGTGCTGTTTGAAATCTTATCAGTAAGACTGAAATATTCCATTTTTGCCTGGAGGGTCTGAGTTATTTTGACACAGAAAAGCATCCAGGTGCACAACTTCAAATAAGAGAGTTTTGGATACAACGTTCCATTTCAAGGAAACAGGGCCCTGCATTTACTTCTTAGCTCAAGCCTGATGTTAAATACTGTCTTGCTTTAATTACAGCCTATCAAAATATCACTTCATTTAAACTCCACTTAACCTCTCCCCTTCCCCAATATCCTATAGTAACCTTGTCTTTTCCTGTGTTTGGTGGGACACTCAGATTTTCTCTGTTGAATAATGTCCTTTGTTGCATCATGTTAATAAACTTGGCTTTATTGTATCATACTATAGTTTTGTTCCTGGTGGTCTTTATCAGACAAGCTTTATAGAAATATACATGCATGGTATAACTGAAGATTTCATTCTTTTTTCTTTTAAAAAAACTATACTAGTATTTTAAAAATATCTATCCTTGTTGCTTTATGTAAATCTAATTCATTACTTCTAACTGCTAGATAGAACTTCATCTCACAAACACAACCATACTCCCACACACCATATTTTTTTCCCCATTCTCCTAGAGGTAGATATTAGAGTTGCCTCCAATTCCTTTGTACTATAAACAATGCTATATATCCTCATGGATTTCCTCTTATGGTAATCCTTAAGAATTTTCTGGCATATATACACTGAAATGGTACTGCTGAGTTCTAAGGTGTGCTGCCAAAATTTTGCTAAGATTGCTAGAATAGTAGATCCAGTGTACATACTTGCCAGCACTTGGTACTATTATCTGCTTTCAACTGTTTTCCAGTTAGATGGGTATAAGGTGGTATTCCATTTTTGTTCTGATTTGTATTTCTTTGAGCACAAGTGAAGTCAAGCACCTTTTCTCTGTCAATTACTTATTTGTTTTTCTTCCATGTATTACTTACTCATATTCTCTCCCCCTTTAAAAACCTGGGCTTTTTGTCATTATGCAAAGAAAGCACAAGAGCTAGTCTTTGCTGTGTTATAATTTATAATTAAGCAGGAATAATTTATAATTAAGAGGAAATTAGAGGACATGCTATACTCTGTGGCACTTCCTGAAAGTACAAAAGATAATCCCTTGAGATAGAACCATCATAGGTTGATGTTTTTAGAGGCAGCTGGGAGACAGAAAATGTGAGCAGAGTTGGAAGTATAGGACAGAGGTGAGTGGTGGAGGAGAGACAAACTTCCAGAGTATGGCAGGCAGCAGGAACAAAGGCTAGAGGAAGAAGGGTAGGTTTGTTCCAGAAAAAGCAAGGAGACCCACTTAAGTGGAGGATATGGTTAGGGTAGTGGAAATTAAATTTGTATACATAGGATTTAACTGGTAGGAGGACTAATAGGTTCCTGTGATGATAGGTTTTATGTGCTAATTTGACAGGGCCACAGGATGCCCAGAGAGCTGGTAAAACATTATTTCTGGGTATGTTTGTGGATGAGATCAGCATTTGAATTGGTGGACAGAGTAAAGCAGGTTGCCCTCCCCAGTGTAGGTGGGCATAATCCAGTTTGTTGAGGCCCTGAATAGAACAAAAAGATGGAGGAAGGGACAATTTGCTCTCTTGGCCTGGTTGCTCATGCTGGGACATTAGTCTTCTCCTGCCTCAAGCTGCAACCTTCGCCATTAGCTCTCCTAATTCTCAGTCCTTTGGATTCAGACTAGAGCTACACCACCAGCTCTCTTGGGTCTCCAGCTCACAGACTGCAGATGATGGAACATCTCAGCTTTCACAATTGTGTGAGCCAATTTCTAATAATAAATCATATATATGTAAAATATATAAATAAAAACATGATAAATATCTCTATATGATATATATTAAAATATATAATAAATCACTTTATTATAAATATATTTATTATAAAGAATTGGCTCATGAAATTATGAAGGAAAAGAAGTCTCATGATCTGCCTTCTACAAACTGGAGTCCCTGGAAAGCCAGTTGTATAATTTTAGTCTGAGTCTGAAGGCCTCAGAACCAGAAGAACCAGTGGTCTAAGTTCCAGTCTGAATCCAATGGCCTGAGATAGATATATATCCCCTATTGTTTTTGTTTTCTTTTCCCTCTGGAGAACTCTAATACAGCCACTGAGCAGGGAAGTAACATGGTCAAAAGTAAGGTTTTAGAAAGATTTTATTTTCCAATAGCAAAGGGACTGAGAGGGCAAACCAGTGACCAGAGAAGACTATAGGTAAAAAGTGAATGTTTATTTGCATTGAACAGAAAATACGTACTGGGTGTTAGCAATGGGATTGAAAAAGAAAGGATAATTAGAAAGATTTAAAAAGAAAAAGAATTTGGTGGCACTATATCAATAATAAAAGAGTTCTTGAATTTTCTAAGATTTTAGTCTGATGGATTGGAAATATATTGATATTATCTGAAACAGGATAGCTTGCGGGGGCGGAATAACTGCCAGGGGAAGAGCATACATTGCAATGGTGTTATATTTTAATATCATTTGAATAAATTACAGGGTTTAAGGGGAAAGCATATTGCTCACAAGTTGAGGACTTTTGTCCTTTTCTTTTCCTATTATCAGACTCTTCAGCCCTATTCTACCTTTTCTTTCTGGGTTTTGAAAACACCCTTTTTGTACACAATCACTCTTTCTGCATACAAACTCCCATTTATCAAATAAATGCTATTTAACAATTTGTCTGTATTCCCTTAAATCCTGAAAAAAATCAACCATTCTTTAGTAAAACTTGTTATATTTTGTGATATTCAAACACTACATTCAAAAATGGTGACTCTACCAAATGACACAGTTTATTATAGTGATTGATTTGTACATGGTTTGTTAAATGCATCTATGTTGTAGGCTTTTTGGCTAATATGATTTGTTAAAACCCTCTCAGCAAAGTGCTGTTACAATGACTATCTTTGGGGACTTGGAAATAGCCTCGTTACACAGAACTTGATGTTATACACTAATGGCATTTATTAGAATGGAATTCTATATGTATTATTACTTCCGACATCAGCCTGGCCTTTGTAGCCTCCTCACAGCATGCAACTTTGGTAATTATGCTAATGCTAGCTAATTCATGAGGACGACTTCCTAAAGTGCACTCAATTAACTTGGAGATTTTGTAAATAGCTATACACGTAGGTTCCGGAAATTGTGGGGATATGTCAATCTGACATGTGTAGAGTCTGCCTTCCTAACTGCATCACTTTGTTTTACTAAAGCTTAATTTTAAACAACAAGAAGTTACAATGTGATTTCTTTTCCAGCAAGTGCTTGAGGAAGATTCTGATAAGTGTCACTTTAGCCTGTATCCTCCAGTCCAAGTCCCTTGAGCCAGATGAGTTAGGTAGCTTGGTGTCTTTTAAGTTGGTTAGAAGAGAAAATATTGAAGTTTATTTCTTTAGCAAAGGGTACAATTTTTCCAATATGTTCCTGCAATGTGATTTTTGCCAGTTTGCTAATTCTGCCGACCAACGTTGCTCTTCAGGGGACTGTTCCAAAAATTAGACTTCTCATTCAGAAGGCTTCATGAGATCTGCTTCCCTTCAGTCCCAGCTGCTGGGGATTTTTTGATATTACAGTGACTCATCAACCTCATTTGAATGAAAATAATCTGATTTTTGACCTATTACATTAAAGGCTTATATCCCTTACGTGTAAGAGGTGAAATTTATAAACCTAGAACAATTAGCCAGGCTTAAGAGTGCCATATAAGAAATTAAACACAATAAAAATTAAGAGAAAAGGTTAGTGAATCACATCACAGCCAAGAGCAAGCTAATAAAACTGGGAGGAAGAAACATTATCGGGAAAGAACCAAAGGAAAAGGAAACTTACTACATACAATTAGAAGATATAGCAATTGCATAAAGTTAATGAAAACAGAGAATAGGGATGGCTTTTAATAATCTTCTTATTACCACTGCATGAAATCACACTCTCAGATTAAGTCCTAGAAACTAAGCTAGGGATTTGCCTTTCATTTCTCAAGGGTCCCGGCAGGTCATTTCTCCTCATTAATTTAAGTTACAATCCTAGGTACAATCTCTTTGGGAACTAGCTATATCACATCTAAAGATAATCAAACATTTATTGCTTAGCCTTTTCTTTGACTTCAATAGTAAGAACCTCTTCTCCACCCTCAGCAGAAGGAGCCATGCTGATGATGAGTGATTGACGGGAAGTTCCTCTGGGGAAAACTGTCCTAACTGACTGGGGCTCTTCCTCCACTGCAATAGGACTTGCTGTACATTCAGGTCTGTCCAGTGGCTTCTCTTCTGGCTCTCTTCCTTTATCTTTATCTTCATTTTCTTTTAGTTTATCTTCATTTTCTTTTCCTTTATCTTCGTTTTCTTTTTGTTTATCTTCATTTTCTTTTCCTTCTTCCTCTCCTCCTTCAGAATTTTCTTTTTTCTGGAAAGAGCAATTACAAGTAACTGGTGTTGAAATCATAATTAAAAACATTGGATTGGATTTTGATTAGCATGCAATGGCTAAGATCACCACCAAGACAGACTGTCTGAATTAAGTGAATCCAGGAATCATGTCTGCTTTGCTTCTAACTATCATTTGACTAAGTTTCTGGTGTGTTAGAGAATGGACCTGTTGCCTCTGACTCATGACGTTAGTCTGAATTGCATTTTTTTGGTCTCTGCTAAGGAATTCTCTTCCTATTGGTCCTTATACTCTCCAAATTATTAGACTCAGTGCTCAGGACTCTGTTTTTGCTTTTTAAATATTTACTTATTCTGTAGAGATAAAAGTTTAAATATTTATTTTTAATAAAAAAGTATTAACCACTACCATATAAAATACTGTAGAAAGTAGGGTTTCCTCTTGCCTAAGCTCATGGGAGAAACTCAGGGAGAAACTTATCCCTTTCCTAGTACAATCTTTTCCATTTGTCCCACAGGTGCTTAACCTGTCATGTTTGAACCTATTGTGTTTAGCACTAGCTATAGAAATTTCATAGCAAAGGTACACTATGCTCTTTATTGGTAATGGTTGGTTGGGATCAATATGAGAAAGGCTTGTCCGAGATATGAATGTGCACAGATAAAGTTGAGATTCTTAACACATTTACTTGTATATTTCTTTACTCGCATACATTTTTTATGTAAATTACTATATCTATGCCGTTGCAAATGAAGCATTTGATTTATACTGGATCCCAAATTTTCACCACAGTGTTTTATGTGTGGAAAAGGAAAAGGCAAGTTTTCATCTTTTGTATGTGACTGAGTTTATAATATGTGCTTTACTCATTTTCTAAAAGGTCCACAGCTACCCATTTTCTACAGTTTTAGAGATAATATAATAACTAGGTTCAGAAAACCTGAATCCCTGGTCTGTTTCTCAGTATCTGCCCTCATAGACTAATTATGAGAATGAAAGAAATACAGAAACAAACAAACAAAAAAAAGAACATTGAATATTTGTGAAAATGTTGATAAAATAGGTTATTTATTTATATATCCATATGTATGTCTGTATATATACAGTTGATTCTTATCATTCATGTAGTTTTGTTCTATAAAGTTTCAACAAACAGCAAGTGAGAAAGTACTGAACCATTGCTCCTGGGGGAGATACAGCATTAGGTTCCTGTGAGATATTATGGTTCAAACCATAATATTTTTGTCAACTGGTCAATATATAACTTTGTTTCATGTGTGTTTTTGTTTAGAGATACCCTGTTTAATTTGATCAATTGATTAATTTGAGGTATTATTGATTCATTATAGTGAACTCATGAAAGCAGCACTGTAATGCCTGAATGAAATTTATCTAACACACATATTTTCTCTGGAAGGCACATCACAGCACTTTGGCACTTAGAAGCACTAGACAGTATTTCAGGACTATGCTTGGGGGCTATTTTAAACAGCAAATCACACACATGCAAAAAGCACAAAAATGTGGAACCCATGGCCCCAAAAGGGTCACTCTTTGTTGTTGTTGTTGTTTGTTTGTTTGTCTGTTTGTTTGTGTGTTGAGACAGATTCCTGGTCTGTTGCCAAGACTGGAGTGCAGTGGTGTGATCTCGGCTCACTACAACCTCTGCCTCCCAGGTTCAAGCGATTCTCTTGCCTCAGCCTCCCAAGTAGCTGGGACTACAGGTGCATGCCACCATGCCCAGCTAATTTTTTGTGTTTTCAGTAGAGACAGGGTTTCACCATGTTAGCCAGAATGGTCTCGATCTCCTGATCTCGTGATTCGCCTGCCTTGGCCTCCCAAAGTGCTGGGATTACAGGCGTGAGCCACCATGCCCAGCCAAGGGTCACTCATTTATAGTATGAGAGCTGAAACAAGAAAGCAGAGTGCCTCTTTGTTCAACCTCAGCTGAAAATGTATGCATCAAGCAACTTAATTTTTTTGCCACCCTGCACATGTTCTTGTCCACAAATAACCACAAAAGCACCATAAGTATTGATTTTAAGTTACTAATAAATTATAGTAGGTAGATTCACCAACATAGAATCTGCAAATACTCTATGAATAATGAGGGTATACTCTTTATAAATACATGTATATTAAGGCCGTCTATAAACATCCTGTGAGGGTTAAATGTGATGATATGTGGGAATTCAGCAGTTTAAATAATAATGTGCTATATATAAAGCAGGAATTATTAGTATTATGTTAGTCCAAATCATCCCATTGTCTGAAATGGAATTAGAGTAGGCGTTTGTGTGGATATACTTAGACTGGAGCCTTCTCCATGACAGCCCTCCATTCACTCCACCTTATTACCTGAGCTGCTTGTTCTCGTTTCAATTTGAGTAGTCTTGCAAGACTCGCTTTTCCTTTGCCTCCTAGGAGAGTTTTAAACAGTTTGGGTGTCTCTTCTTTTGGTGGGAAGAGGAAGGCAAGATCTTTTCTTGGAGGGGTTGCTTCTGCGGTCTTAGCCTTCTGCTTTAAAAGCACTCTGGGGGTAGCAGAGAAAAGCTGTTTTAGGTAACTCTGTGAGAGTTCTGGCAAAATCTACCAGAAAAACTGCAATTTATCCTAACCTGTGTAGTTTCAATGGGTACGTCCATTAATAGTTGTTTATTAAGCCTATCTCACTGTGATCAAGTTTATCACAATCATAATACGGTTCTTCCTATTTCAGAGTTTACAAAGTAAAACCAACTCCATTCATCTCTAACGGGGTTTTAAAGGATATACCTGGCTTTCTTCATGAGGATCCTTTCAGAATCTGGATAATGCACTAGAATTTCTTGAAGGGTCTTTTTGTCTAGAGTTAAAAGATTGGCAAACCCATGGGCCACCACATTGGCAGTTCGACGGTTTCCTCCTCCTGCTGCTAGAAGGCTGTAAGAGAGAAAAGTGAGTCTTTGCCACCAGTTTCACTTTTCCTCCACTGAAATCTCTTCAAAAAAATAGCAACTATTGTAAGTGTTTATACTGCTTCAGAAATCATTCCCTAGAGGTGAGGGTCCAGGTGACTGTGTGGAGAGTGTCAGGATGTGGGAATATAAATGGCTCGGTTTTTGATATATTTTTTCTCTAACTCTCACCTCTAAGTCCCACAAATCACAGACTTGTGGTTGTCAGTATCCTGTCAGATCCTTCATCTCAGATTCCAGAAATGCAGAATCCTTTTTGACTGGGTATCCCTCATTTGCTCCTTCAGATACACTTTTCACCTCTCCCCAGGCTCCTTTGTTTCCCAGGAAGCTGACCTCTGTAGGCTTGCCCTCTGACTTCACTTGAGCTCAGTCATTGGAAAAGACTAACAGGAAATCAGAAAGCAGGAAGAGAGTGGGTTCAGAGCGTTTATCTCCCCTGTTATTTTCCTGTCAAACCTTAGGTTAGCAGTGGCTGCAGTTCTCTACCAAAATCTACAGCTCCTGACACATGGATGTTTTCTAGAAGTGCAATTCCCATCACTCTTGATGAGCTCTGGTAACTATACTCTCTTCTTTTCCTGTTCAGGCCTCACTATAGTAACAGTTCCTTTACTGCTGCTAAATTTGTGATGCACTGCCACCTTTTGTTGGTGTAGTAGTCCATTTTCACTCTGCTATAAAGATACTACCTGAGACTGGGTAATTTATAAACAAAGGATGTTTAATTAAGTCAATTCTGCATCACTGGGGAGGCCTCAGGAAACTTATGGTAATGGTGGAAGGCAAAGGGGAAGTAAGGCACATCTTACATGGCAGTAGGACAGAGAGAGAGAGCAAGGAAGTGCCACACTTTAAAACCATCAGCTCTCCTGGGAACTCATTCATTATCACAAGAATAGCATGGGGGAAAGTGCCTTCATGATCCAGTCACCTCCCATCAGGTCCTTCCCTCAACACGTGGAGGTTACAATTTGAGATGAGATTTGGGTGGGGACACCGACCCAAACCATGTCAGTTGGGTGCGCTTAGACTTTTCCTCAATTCTGTCAGTAATCCCTTTATTAAAGTTTACTCAATTGCCTCACTTGAGTGTGTCTGTTTCCCACCTGGGCTCTGGCTAATACAGCTCTCAACATCAAATGTGAAAGCCAGTCCTTCATGATGCCCTGGTCACCTGAGATGAATCCAATCTCATCTCCTACTGTACTCCAAAATCATCCTGTTTCTCAATGTCATAAGCTGCTCTGTAATAGAGTCATTCACATACATCTCCCCACCTGGAATGCCAGGGAATTGTGGGCTTTATGTCTTGGAGGGATAGAGAAGAACATTTTGCGTTTGAGAAATAAGCAACAAAGAGTGGGGGAATAAATGAACACAGAAATGAATAAGATAAGTAGATAAAAAGTCTATCATTACCAATGATCTGAGAAAGAAGGGTTGGTCTGTAAAAACGAACAAGAAAAACCACATTTCTTTTTTTTTTTTGAGACTGAGTCTGGCTCTGTCGCCCAGGCTGGAGTGCGGTGGCCGGATCTCAGCTCACTGCAAGCTCCGCCTCCCGGGTTCACGCCATTCTCCTGCCTCAGCCTCTCGAGTAGCTGGGACCACAGGCGCCCGCCACTTCGCCTGGCTAGTTTTTGTATTTTTTAGTAGAGACGGGGTTTCACCGTGTTAGCCAGGATGGTCTCGATCTCCTGACCTCGTGATTCGCCCGTCTCGGCCTCCCAAAGTGCTGGGATTACAGGCTTGAGCCACCGCGCCCAGCCCGAAAAACCACATTTCAAATGTGTAAAAAAGACACCATATGTTCTGCGTTAAGAGCATAACACAATGGACTGAACCCCTTGGAGTTAATCTGTTAGAAATTGAGAAAGAAGGATCACATTAACAAAAACAGCCTCTACAGGTGGAGAAGACAGAGAAAACAGTCTGACCTTTGGAAGCGATGAGATATGAGAAGCTGCATGGGCCCTGTGCCTGAAGATTTCTGTTATACAGTGTGAACAACTTCTGTTGTTGCAGAAAAGGGGGCATTCCAGTTGGCTGTTAATTGTTAAAAAAACTAATGTAGGGTTTTAGCTCTGACAGGTTAAGAGCCTGGAAGTCATTACTCCTGTCCTTACAACAAGAAAAAGCTGCACAATTGAAAAATTAACGAGTTTTCTTAGATCCATCAGAGAACTAAAGTCACGGGGCAAACTACCACCCCCAAATCTGGAGAGAGAGGTGAATCCATAAAACTACAGCCGTGTCTGCTTACTGCAGCGGAAACCCCTGGAGTAGGAACTGGTAGGAATGCTTAAACGCTAATTTTAATAGATTGTTGGAGGCTGAATGTGGACTAGCATGAGAGTGAGAAACTCTTGGGGGCCAGGGTTATAAAGTCACTCACACATTGGTGGGATTTACCACCAGGAACCTCATCAGGTTCTTAGGGTGAAGAGCCAACGAAGATCCCCTCTTGGCTCTGGCAGGCGTAGGGGAGGATGAATCATCGTGAAATATGCCCAGAGCATATTTGTTCTCCATACCGCAGGCCTACTATTTAGAGAAAAATCCTTTACCAGAGCTTTGTGCCATGTGAGGGAAGAACATTTTTCCCAGTGCAGCCCCTTTAAGCCTTCCTGTCTTATCTAAGGGAGATGGAAAGCTAAGAAACTCCTGTGAATGTCACAGCGTTGGGACATACAAAAAACTGAAAATCACAGAATTATAAATTGTTTCTCCTTCTCCATGCCTTACCCCCACACCAAGTGTCCTACATAATACTAATGAATTACAGCTGAAACAGCGGCAAGATGCAAAACCTCTCTGAGAAGCCTCTCTTCTTAGGCTGCCCTAAGCCCAGTCAACAGTGGAGACAAAGACAGGGAACTAGAAGGAATTTGAAGCCTCTGGCAACAACAGCTATACCAAATGTTATACACAGCCCGATTCCTAGCCAAATTCGTATAAAATGTCACACTAGAGACCTGTTTACCTCAGTCCATATTATTTGTTACATAATTTTTAGCTTTGAACCACAAAAAACAAAAAAATTATAAGGAATGCTAAAAGGGAAGAAAAAACAGTCCCAAGAAACAAGCATCAGAAATAGATTGAAATATGACACAGATATCGAAGTTATTAGACAGGAAATGTTTTAAAACTATGATTAATATGTAATCTCAGCACTTTGGGAGGCTGAGATGGGTGGATCACTTGACTTCAGAGTTCAAGACCAGCCTGGGTTACATGCTCAAACCCCATCTCCACTAAAAATATAAAAACTTAGCCGGGCATAGTGGTATGCCCTGTGGTCCCAGCTACTTGTGAGGCTGAGGAGGGAGCATCACTTGAGCTCAGGTGGTGAAGGTTACAGTGAGCCAAGATCGCACTGCTGCACTCCAGCCTGGGCAACAGAGTGAGACCCTATCTCAAAAAAAAAAAAAAATGGCCTAGAACTTTTCAAAATTAATGTCAGATACAAAACCATAGATCCAGGAAGTTAGGAAAACATTAAGCAAGATAAATACCAAAAGAAACAAAACAAATGAAAAACCCCCAACTTCTGGGCATATCATATTCCAACTGCAAAAAACCAAAGACAAAACCTTGAAAGAATCCAGAGGGGGGGAAGTACCTAAGATAGAGAGCAACAAGGATAAGAGTTGTAGCAGATTTTTAAATTAGAAGCCACACAAGAAAGACAGTGGAGTACAGTATTTAAAGTGTTGCAAGAAAAACTACCAACTAGAATTCTATATTTAGGGAAATGACCCTTCAAAAGTAAAGGAGAAACAGAATCATTGTCAGAAAAACAAAAACAGAGGGAATCAATTGCCAGCAGCCTCGCCCTGCAAAAAATGTTGAGAGTTCTTCAGGGAGAAGGAAAATGATATAGATCAGAAACTCAGGTCTACACAAAGAAAGGAAGGACATTTAAAAAGGCATAAATGAAAGTAAAATATTTTGTCATTCTTTTTCCTTTTCTTTCTTTTTTTTTTTTTTTGAGATGGAGTTCCGCTGTTGTTACCCAGGCTGGAGTGCAATGGTACAATCTCGACTTCACTGCAATCTCTGCCTCCTGGGTTCAAGTGATTCTGCTGCTTCAGTCTCTTGAGTAGCTGGGATTACAGGTGTCCACCACCACGCCTGGCTAATTTTTGTATTTTTAGTAGAGATGGGGTTTCACCATATTGGCCAGGCTGGTCTCAAACTCTTGACCTCAGGTGATCTGCCCGCCTCAGCTTCCCAAAGTTCTGGGACTATAGGCATGAGCCACCATGCTCAGCAATTTTTCTCATTCTTAGTTGTTCTAAAAGACAACTGTTTAATAAAGTGGTAATGTGTTTGGTAATTATAACCTATGGATAAGTGAAATGAATGACAGCAATGTCATAAGGGCTGAGAGGGAAGAACTGGAAACATTCTGTTGTAAGGCACCACATGTGAAGTGGCATAGTGTTATACAAAGGTAGGTTCAGATACGTTTAAAATGCATATTGAAAACTGTAGAGTAACCACTAAACTTTAAAAAACAAGTATAATTATTATGTTAAGAAAGAAAAAGGAAATGGAATCATATAAAATGCCCAGAGTGAGAGAAGGAAGGAAAAAAGTGGGAGGAAACTGGTGTAAGGCCACTCATGGCTTCAAACTTGACCACTTACCTGCACCTAGCATTAATGACAGGGTCCGGGGCTCTCCAGGCCACTTAAGAATGGACATAGCCCTGGAAAGGTGACTCACGTATGTAATCTCAGTACTTTGGGAGGTTGAGGTGGGCAGATTGCTGGAGCCCAGGAGTTCAAGACCAGGCTGGGCAACATGGCAAAATCCCATCTCTACAAAAAATACAAAAATTAGCTGGGCGTTGTGGCACATGCCTGTAGTCTCAGCTACTTGGGAGACTGAGGTAGAAGGATCACTTGAGCCTGGGAGGTCGAGGCTGCAGCAAGTGCCATGGTCACACCAATACACTCCAGACTGGGTGACAGAGTGAGACCTTGTCTCAAAAAAAAAAAAAAAAAAAAAAACAGAGTGGAATTCCTCCTCTAAGGCAGAAAGAATATATTTGGAATCTTTAAACATGTGCTCAATGATTTCACATTTCAAAGTTTTCCCTTTGTGGAAAACCACTGACTTTAGTCTTTTCCTAAGGTACTCTTAAGCTCCGCCTTTGTCAGAGAAGACAAGGGAAATAAATTTTACCCCATCTGTCTATGTATGTACATATCATTCTGTCTGTCATCTGCTGTCACAACCATATCTTCACTCATTCATCTAGTCAGCTTTCTTCTGTCTACCTTCTTCCCTTTCTATGAAATTGATGTTAATATTTGAAGGACAGTGATTGGATGAGTCTATTTCATTCACATTCCCGTTGTCATGGACACAGGGTAATCCAGTAGTTATGCAAGGCTGGATGGGATTGGGGAGGTTAATTTGAACCTGAGAATATCTGTATATGTATGTTAGACTATGAGAACAGAACAGAAATAACATATTTAAATGTCAGGTTATTTTGAGATTTCTCAAGTTTTAATTAAACTTGCCTACAGGTTACACGTTTGGAGTGCTTGATGAGTTTTTAAACGGAAGAAATAGTCTGTCTGCCAGATGGATTTTGCCCAAACTCTTTCAGAACGTTTAAAATAGCATCTTTTTTTTTTTCATCTTGTCCACAAAATGCTTCTCCAGCATTCCAGCCATGGAAAGTTTCACTCATTAAATAGCCTAAATATTCCCAGCCCCACACAGAGTTTCCGAAAGAGCCCACGCTGGAGGACAAAGAGTTGAGGTTGCTATTGTGTCTGTCCCTAGGTAAAAATAGAGTGAGCAGAGCAATGGACCAGGAAACAAAGAAATGGTTCTAATCCTAAAGCCACCTCTATTTGCTGTGTCCTTAGACAATAACTCAAAGACTTTTTTGATTTTCACTCTAATCATGTAAGTATTTATTAATACTTACAGTGAAGTAGGGAAAAAGGAGAATTATTAAAGCATGGCATGGTTTTGTGGAAAGAATACATGCTTTGGAACTAGATAATCCTACCATCTATTGTGTTTCTGAACAAATTACTAATCTCTCCTGTAGGAAGCAAGGCCATATTTAGTACCTACTATAGGTATCTGATTATCTTTAAGAATAGTACTAGTGTGCCAAAGTTGGGTACTAGTGTGCCAAAGTTGGGTGAATGAACAAAAGCAGGTGTGAGAATGTCATGGAGAAATGGTGTACTCAGGGACTATGTAAGATAACTTGTATATGGAAAACTCAGTAAATGTGAGGAACAAGTATACACACACATAGACACATACATTTTCACATACATACATAAATAGCATATATAACAGACATACATTTGTGTGTGTGTGTGTGTGTGTGTGTGTATATTTTTATATATATTTTTTTCAGACAGAGCTAGAATATTAAGATAGTCCCTGGTCAGTCATCCATTCCAAGCTTTGTCCAGGGCTGCCACATGTAGGATTACAAATTGTGTGTTACATACAAAATGTAATGTGATTGGAGCCCTCTGGAGTTGTGCAGTGTACAACCTGCACAGCTCTTTTTAGTAGAGCTACTGTATCCAGAAAGTACTCACAAGGAAAAGTAGAATACAAAAGAACATAAATTGAATGTAGGAGCAAAAGAAAAACAAGAATGGGGACATAAAATGGAATTCATAAAAAAATGAACACTTTGGCACAGTGGGGCTTCAAATTTAGGTGTAATCCTCTGTATCATAAAAATGGATCCAGTGTTGGTTTAAAGACAGGCAGAAATATCTCCTGCAGGGCTTAGTAAAGGGGCCATTCTGCAAAGTGGTAGAAAACTTCATATTCCTGCAATAGATGCAACAATAAGCTTGCTAGGAGCATTTGTAATAGAGCCCCCAGTAAAGGCTATGAATCACTTTCAAGTAAAGTTCAGTAAGAGTAAGTTTATGGATGGAAGGAGATAGGTCAGTACAATGCATTCCAGATACGCAGCTCTCTCTTTGTTGCTCAGATGTGATCAATGGCATACATTTAGAATATTCAGAGAAACAATCTGTTTTAAACATTGTCTTTCTCAGCAAGGCTTTGATAACTACTTTTTTGGATACATCCAAGATTGTATGGATAATTGTGCTTTGAAGGTCAATCATGCAAGGGAAGATAAAGAATTCACTGTATAAATTGAAAAGAAAAGGAAAAAGATAAATTAGGAGTGCATAGAAATAGCATACTCTATAATAGGCTAGATACTCTGCCAACTTCTGGGGCTATAAAGATAACTAACGCCTGCCCTCAAGCTGTTTGTAATCTAGGCGTGGGGTAAGTGTGTGTGCAGATAGTCAATTAGCAAATATTATTACTACTAAGAATATTGTAATAGTAACATTAATAGATAATATTATTGAGTGCTTACCATGAGTGAGATATTTTCCCAAGTTCTTTTTTATGTTTTAATACATATAATACTTTTCAATCTTATGAGGTGGTCATGTATTAGTGTTTCTCCATTTTGAGTGATGAAGAAATGAAGTATCAGTTGAGTAACTTGCCTGGAGATACATAGCTCATAAGTTGTGGCATATGGATGCAAACCTAGTCAGGCACCCTTCTCAAGCAGATGCAATTTAGAATGATTAATGCTTTAATAATTGTAAGAAATGAAAATGTTTCCTAAAATAAAGAAGGCTCTGGTCTAAATACATTTTCTCATGTAGAATTATTTCCGCCTATATATATAAAACTAACTCTACATGCTATCAATGGAAAGAATATCACATTCAATGCTGAGTAAGGGATTAAAACTCCAAATATTTGTTCTCATTAAGCAAATTTCCAACTGGGTTTTATTTGGGAAACATGAGGTTAGATAACCTGTGTAGACTTTTTCTGAGCTATCCTTTTATCTTTGTCAACATTATTAGGAAACACTTTATTCCTTGACAACTTTAAAACTTGACTAAAAATAAATTCTAGCGAAACTTTTGTGACTGAGTAAATATCAGAGGATGTTCTAAGGCCACCTCTGCCTGGGCTTTTTGCTCTTTGCAGATACTTTGATATTCATAAACCTACTGAATGGCAAACACATGTTAGCCTAGATTTTTTTTTCTGTAAAACATTTTGAGGAATGTCTGCAAACATAGATTTTTAACAAAATTAAGAATTTAGATATTACAGATATAAAATGTTTAGCCCCTTCTCCCCCTAGCAGGTCTTGATTTCAGAATTGAATTGGCCTTACAGAAGTGGATGAGCGATGAAGAATCTGGGTACAACTTCTAAGGAAGGAAAGAGGGGAAAAAGGATAATGTGGATCCTTTATTCCATGCTCAGTTTATCTTCCTTCAAGTGCGGGGAAGAATACTTAGCTATGGTACTTTGGCTGGAAAATACTGCATCAAATAAGCATATCCTAATACAGTAGCCTAACTAAATGTTTCTTTGGAGTAAAAACCGGGTAACTATGTCAAATATTTGTACAAAGTTTATAGTTTTAAAGTTTTTTTTTTTTTAAGTAAATCCCTTTATTTTCTTATGTAATGACCATATCACTTTGGTGAGGTAGGTTTTTTTGTTTGCTTGTTTTGTTTTGTTTTCTCTCTCTCCTTCGAGGTCTTTATTGCCACTAGGCACAAGTGGCCATGAGAGGTGGTGGCTATAAGGGGTGAGTGGGGTTCCCCACTGAGGTAGACCCTGAAGGTGGCTGTATGCCCATGGCCAGACTTTGCTAGGCATGCTGAGGGCCAGGCCTGTGGTCCAGCAGTGGTGGGGGTGGCAGGAGGGTCACCAGCACAGGATGCCAGGGCAGTACTTATCAATGAGCCCCTGGTATTAGGGCCACAGCTTGTCCATGTCTGGCAGGTCAGGGCAGTTGGTCAAATTGAACTCCTGCACCCAGGGCAGCATGGCCAGGTCCTGCTTGCTGCACCACTGCCAGTAGTCACTGCCTGTGTGCGAGGGGAAGAAGGAGTGGAATCGGATCTTGTAGGAAGCCTCCACTGGGAGCGAGAACTTGTTGAACGTCATCAATCGGTATGTCATGCGCGTCAGTGTGAAGAGACCACCAAACAGGCTGTGTGTGAGCAACATGGCTGTTTATTTCACCTGGGTGCAGGTGGGCTGAGTCTGAAAAGAGAGTCAGCAAAGGGAGATAAGGGTGGGGCCGTTTTATAGGATTTGGGTAGGTAAAAGAAAATTACAGTCAAAGGGGGATTGTTCTCTGGCGGGCAGGATTGGGGGTCACAAGGTGCTCAGTGGGGGAGCTTTTTGAGCCAGGATGAGCCAGGAAAAGGAATTTCACAAGATAATATCATCGCTTAAGGCAAGGACCGGCCATTTTCATTTCTTTTGTGGTGGAATGTCATCGGTTAAGGCGGGGCAGGGCATTTGCACTTCTTTTGTGATTCTTCAGTTACTTCAGGCCATCTGGGCGTATACGTGCAAGTCACAGGGGACGCGATGACTTGGCTTGGGCTCAGAGGCCTGACACAGAACAAGTACTCATTATGGCCCTAGGACATGAGGACCCTGCCCAGCCCACAGGTGGGGCTAATACACGCCCAGTTTTGTGCTGTATCGAGGATCCTGGAGGTCGGGATTGTCCTGGAAAGTGGAGTTACAAAACCACGGAGGCCTGAGGACAGAGGCCCCCAAACACGGCCAGGACCTTCCCTAGGTCATAGAAGCCCAACAAGCTGGAATCAGTCCTTGCCTGGGTGAGCTTCTGGATACCCTCCGCCATCTGGAAGGCTTAGAAGGAGGGGGGAAGTCTACACCTGGGTCTGATTCGTCCACCAGCTCATGCAGCAGGTCCACGGCCTCCATGACCTTCATTTCCTTGTAGAAAAAGCCCCCAAACCAGGCGTGCTTGCTCCTGACGAAATCCACTATCTGGTACATGTACATGAGCTTGTACGTGGTAAAGACATGGTCCAGGAGGGGACCCAACACGTAGTTCTGGAAGCCGGCCTTGTCTTTGGCAGCCTCTGGGTCCACTTCAGGTAGGTAGACCAGGGAAAGGTCTGGGTCCACTGTCACCTTCACCCTGAGAGGGATCCAAAGCGCAGGGCGGCAAGTGTGCACCTGCTGAGGGATGTCTGCAGGCCTAGCCTCCCGCTTGCCCCTGGTTTTAGACAGCTTTTTTGTTTGTTTGTTTGTTGGTTTGTTTGTTTTGAGATGGAGTCTCGCTCTGTTGCCAGTCTGGAGTGCAGTGGCACCATCTCAGCTCACTGCAACCTCGGACTCCCTGGTTTAAGCGATTCTCCTGCCTCAGCCTCCGGAGTAGCTGGGATTACCGGCACATGCCACCATACCCAGCTAATTTTTGTACCTTTTTTTTTTTTTTTTTTTTTTTTAAGTAGAGACAGGGTTTCACCATGTTGGCCAGGATGGTCTCAGTTTCCTGACCCGCTTCAGCCTCCCAAAGTGCTGCGATTACAGGCGTGAGCCACCGCACCCGGCCAGTGAGGTAGGTTCTTAACCTATAATTACAGACATGGGAACTGAGGTCCAGAATCAGTTAAGTGAATTGCTCAAGAACAAATACTTAAGAATTTCATCACTGAAATTAAAATCTAAGACAAGACCTGACTTCAAGTCAAGAGGTCTTTTCTTTAACCATAACTAGTGATGCCAACGAAGTTATTGCTGTTGTTTTAATGATACAGATTTGCCCATGGACATCAGGAAAAATAAGGGAGGAACCCAAGCAGGCTGGTGTGATAAGACACGTCAAGGTATGATTCTCAGAATCTTTACTTCCTCTCTGCTGTTCCAAATGGTGGCAAAAAGCCTTGATTTAGCACTGGATAAAGTTACTTTGGGAGGAATCCTGAGGATATTTCAATGAATATTTAAGCAATGACACTGATTGTATATTTGTTCAGCGGGATATTGTGGGACTTAGATGAGGTATGCTTTTTATGCTAAGCAAAAAGGTGCAATACAAAGAGACTATATTCAAAAGGATGTAGTGAAAATGTAAATGTGTATTCTTAACACAGGTAGTGCTCACAGGTTTGAGACAGGAAAAAAATGAAAATGAAGTTTTCTCTTTCAGTATTAATCAAGTCTTATCTCTGCTCATACTTTTAATCTCCTATTGCATCGACCATTTCTGCCTTTTAGGAAAGGGGAAAAAAGGAATAACTGCCTTATTCTGATGTAGAGTAAGAATATGGAATTAAGATAGTCCAAAGACCTAAAAGTCTCCTCTGGTACCCCCATTTTAAGGAGTATTCAGCAGAAATAGACAATAATGGTTTAAAGGTTAAAAGGAGTTTTAGATGATTTGTCAAAATTTTGGCCATTTCACATTGATGTAAAGTAAATATCAAAAAGAAATTCTCAGATAGGTGATTTGACTAATGTAATAGGTGAAAAGACAGAATTTAAATGTTGTGAATGAAAACCAGATATCTAAAACATACAAGAATATATCAATGCCTGAATTCTACTCAATAACTTGTTATATATGATGAAAAAAGGATGGTGAACAATGAAAGAAATGCAGAAGGTAAATGATCACATTTATGAAAATAAATAGACCCATAGGAAATTAATTCATTTAGCAAATATATATGGAGGAACTATTATTTCCAGGCACTATTTAAAGAACTTAAAATTAAAATAACCTATTAAAATGCAACAGCAATGGGGATTATAAAGTCATATCAGTAATACTGAAGGACAATAGCTATACATTGTGCTTTGTAATGCAAATTGGTTCATTTTTTCTGGAAAATAATCTGCCCATATACTATAAGAGTTACAGAAATGCTTCTACTTTTTGGCCTACTTATTCCTATTTTTGGGAATTAAATCTCAAATAAATAAAAGAAAACAAAGTAATTTTACAAAGATAAATATAGCAGTGTTATTCTTACAATGAAAACTGACAAAAAGGGCACAAGGCTGAATATGCATATTCATGACAAAAATGAATGTGCATTTGTACATTCACAAAGATAGAAAGATAATTACATTCACTTATTTATTCAATAACTATTTACTAGGCACTTATGTGGACCAGCCGCTGCCCTAAGGGCTGGGGATAGAGTATAGAACAAACCACACACGGTGTCTACCAGGATCCCTGGGGGCCTGTGTAAAGTGTCTTCATGCAAACTATAAAAATGTGGCTTTTCATGCACACGTATGTTTATTGTGGCTCTATTCACAATAGCAAAGACTTGGAACCAACCCAAATGTCCATCAATAATAGACTGGATAAAGAAAATGTGGCACATATACGCCATGGAATACTATGCAGCCATGAAAAAGGATGAGTTCATGTCCTTTGCAGGGACATGGATGAAGCTGGGAACCATCAGTCTCAGCAAACTATCACAAGGAGAGAAAACCAAACACTGCATGTTCTCACTCATAAGTGGGAGTTGAACAATGAGAACACATGGACATGGGGAGGGGAACATCACACACTGGGGCCTGTCAGGGGGTGGGGATCTGGGGGAGGGATAGCATTAGGAGAAATACCTAACGTAAATGAGTTGATGGGTGCAGCAAACCAACATGGCACATGTATATCTATGTAACAAACCTGCATGTTGTGCACATGTGCCCCAGAACGTAAAGTATAATAAAAAACAATGTGGGTTTTCTGAGCATGTGCAGTCCTGTGCTTGGCTAGAAGAATGCCTCCTTTCACAAAGTGAAAGGTAGCTGTGCATGAGAGGGAGCACAACAGCCAGGGCTCATGGCTCAGAAGTGGAGTGCGAACCAGTTTCCTGCCCTCCCAGTCCCTCAGTGGACATTCTGGTGCAGAGAACATTTGGCACAGCCATAGGTGGTAGTTCTGGTGCTTGCAATTTAGGAAAGAAGAAAAACAGTGAAGAAATAAATGCACGAATGCATGTATAGTTACAAAGATACGTGCTCCAAAAGAAAGGAACATCATTGGATGAAAGTGTATGGCAAGGAGACCTGGGAGGCCCCTATAGTGGGCAATCCAGGAAGGCCTGAAAGAAGCTGAGATCTTGGTAAAAGGGTGGGGAAAGCATCCAGGTAGAGGTAATAGAATGTGCAAAAAACTCCCTGTGACTGGATAGAGTGTGGTGCATTCAAGGAATGGGAAGACAATGGGTGTTTGGATTAAAGAGAATAAGGACAGCTAGGCGCAGTGGCTTGTACCTGAAATCCCAGCACTTTGGGAGGCTGAGGCAGGTGGATCACCTGAGGTCAGGAGTTCAAGACTAGCCTGGCCAACATGATGAAACCCTGTCTCTACAAAAATACAAAAATTAGCCATGCATGACGGCAAGACCTGTAATCCCAGTTACTTGGGAGGCTGAGGTTGGAGAATTGCTTGAACATGGGAAGTAGAGGTTGCAGTGAGTTGAGATGTGCCACTGCCCCAGCCTGGGTGACAGAGTGAGACTCCATCTCAAATAAATAAAATAAAATGAAATAAAATAAAATAAAGAGAGCAAGGCAAGTCAGGTGCAACCTGAAGTAGAGAGGTAGGCAGGGGCTAGACTCTACAGGATCTCATAGATAAGGAAAATCACTTTGTTCTTATTCCTAAAGATGGCATGAAAACATTGAATGGTTTTAAGTGGGAGGGCAGTGATATGATCAGATCTGTGTTTCCAAAAGATCCCTCTGGCTGCAGAGTGGAGACTGATTGTGGAGGATATGGTTATGGGATTTGAGTGACTTGAAGTAAGCCACTATAGTTGTCCAGTGAGAGATGGATGAACTGAAGTAGTGGCAGTGGAGAACATAAGATACAAATGATTTGAGACCTTCTTAGATGGTATTGACAGGTGTTGGAGGTGGAGTGGCCATGTAGGGTGAAGTGGAGTGTCAAGCATGTTTTTGTTTATCCCCAGTAAAATTTTGAAAGTGAACAATTTAAATAATTTGGTATTGTATTCATTTCCTAGGGCTGCTATAACAAATTAGCACAAAACAAGTGACCTACAACCACAAAAATTTATTATCTCACAGTTCTGGAGGCCAGAAGTCCAAAATCAAAATATCAGCAGGGCTGTATTTCCTCTAAAGACTCCAGTGAAAATCTTTTCTTGCCTCTTTCAGCTTGTAGTGTTGCCAGGCATTTCTTGGCTATGGCTGCGTTACTCCAGTTTCTGCCCTCAGTCTTCACATGGCCTTCTCCTTTTATGTCTTTTATAAAGACACTTATAAAAAGTGTCTTTAGGAAAAAGAACCCTCTTTGTCATTGAACTCGGGGCCCTTCAAGATAATTCAGGATGAACTCATCCTGAGATCCTTAACTTAATTACATCTTCAAAGACCCTGACCCTTTTTTTCAAGGTGGGTCACATACACAAGTTCCTAGGATGAGGATGTTGACTTATCTTTGTGGGAGACGCCATTCAACTCACTACAGGCATCGTGTCAATTATCCTTTACATACCCCTCAGTAGGGGTTTCTAGGACTGACCTGTGTGCACACATCATTTGAGGACCACTGAAGGTTCAGCTTTTGGTTCCCAAATAACCTCTAGTAATTGCCAGATCCAAAGGACGCACTGGTCCTTGTGAAAACTTTGTCCCCCACAGCATCCTGTACACACTGTCTTCCTGGGACACAATCCATACATTTAATCACCGGGTATTGAAGTCTCCTCTAAAGCCCTTGAGGACAGCGATTGTTTCTTGTTCTCCTTTGTACCCTCATGACTAACACTGTGCCTGGCCAAGAAGGAATACACGGCCTTCTTTGAGTCACTTTCACACCATGCCATAAGGGGACCCAAATATAATTTTTTTTGTTTCTATCAAATCACAGTTAAATAATTAATTAAAATTGCTGAAGAGCTGCTGCAAATTATTTTTGAATGGAGGTAGGATATAAGTAAAAATCACCACTTAGTATATAGTGTTTATGTAGCTGCTGGTGATCTGAAGATAAATTCTAGTTCTTTTTTTTTTTTTTTTTTTTGGCGACGGAGTCTCGCCCTGTTGCCCAGGTTGGAGTGCAGTGGTGCGATCTTGGCTCACTGCAAGCTCTGCCTCCTGGGTTCGTGCTATTCTCCTGCCTCAGCCTCCCGAGTAGCTGGGACTACAGGCGCCCACCACCACGACTGGCTAATTTTTTTTTTTTTTTTTTTTGTATTTTTAGTAGAGATGGGGTTTCACAGTGTTAGCCAGGACGGTCTCGATCTCCTGGCCTCGTGATCCGCCCACCTCAGCATCCCAAAGTGCTGGGATTACAGGTGTGAGCCACCGTACCCGGCCTCTAGTTCTTATATTTCAGTAGCTCAGTCTGTTGGAGAGACCTGTCTGAACAAATTAATTATAAATCAGTAGTAATTACTGTAATAAAGGCACGAATGAAATGCTATGGAAGCATAGAATAAAGAGCAACTAGTTGTTTTAGGGGTTAAAGATAGCTTCAAAAAGGTGGCATTTGAAGGACGAATGAAAAATTTCCTGGGGGAGGATATTCTGAAGAGAGATGAAACCAACAGAAAATCCTATTGAAATAATAATGGCAACACAAGAAATAAAAACTCAGATGTGCTTTAAGAAAAATGTCATTTTAACAGAAACAGAATGCAGACAGGAAGTGGTTAAATACATTCAGGGAATAAGACTTGGGACTAAATGCATGTGTAAGGAAAATGATGGAGTCGGAACCACCACAGGGCCATCCCTCAGCAGACCCTGGGTCTCTCTTTTAGAAATGGGGTATCTGCACTCTTCAGATGTTAATTGGAAATGTGGTCTGGGTTTTCTCTGTGACAGGCTGTAAATCTATATTTTAGTCAGGGTTTTGCTCTTTTGGATTAATATATATAATGTCCTTGAAAGCCCTTAATTTTTTTCTTCATTTTTTTTCCTGAGGAAAAAGAACTCTTTTAAAGGCTACATGATAGTGCTGGATTGAGCTCATTTTAACAAAGGTCACAGCATTTTTGAGTAGTAAACACTATTACTAGACCTTTCCAGTATCTGGATGTTTGGCAGGCATGCCTCCAGCTCTGGAATAAATGACTAGAGCTTCAGGGGTGTATGACAGCTGTGGGCCTGTGAAGCCTGTGGGTATCTGGAAAGAGGCAGATGCATCCTGTTTTCCCATAACCACAGCCAAAAAGAGAATCAAGGCAAAAAGCTCCCTTTCACTTGAATCAACCAAACTACTGAGCAGGTTTAAAGCTTGTCTATTCTACCGGCTTCAATTTGGCCTTAGAAACCAAATGGGTAATAGGAGATTTATTTGAGAAGCTGCTGTCAGGAATCTAGGATTACTTTCAGTTGCAACTCAGCTACACCTGGAATCAATTCCTAGGGTAGTTCTTCCTGTGATGATAATATCAGCAATTAACATACTTGTATTTATAAGGCTTATTCTTCAGGGAGTACTCAACCCTTGGGAAAGGTCAGCTAATTAATTTCTGCAGTGTTTCAGATTAAACTGTTGCATGTTTTATGACCTTGAAGATTACAGTGATTATTAAGTCACAAAATATTAAATCACTTTTGCAAGGACTCCCAGGAAGGAAATGATAGAAAACAGGCAAAGAACTCAGGTCTTGTACATTCTGAGAAGTGTTTCCACCACTGCCCAGGAGCAAGATCCTCAGAGGATCACCTTAACAATAATCAGTCATTAAACAAGGAGAAAAAATTAAAGAGAGAAGCCACATTTCCAACAGAGAAATAACATGCTTCAGCATTCCAAAGAAACCCTAACGATGCTCCTGTGAAGTCATCTAAAATTATCCTTATTTCTGGAACACGAAGATAACTTCTTAGCAGCTATGAAATTAGAGATTGGAAATTTCTTCTGTGACGTGGTATAAAGATCACTGGACCCCGATCCGTGGAGACCCAGGTTTGAATGTTGTCCCTATAATTCATTAGCTATGGTGTCCTGGGCAAGATATAGTACTTGGCATCTTGGGATAGATGAAATAAATATATTATGAAAATATGAAACATATATTATGAAATAAATCTATTAATAACTGCCTGATAGGGTACTCTTCTTTTCATTGTATGAGCCAGTATCCCAGTTCCAGACACCATCATCTTGCACTTGCGCCACCGCAGTTGACTTCTAATTGGTCTCTATTCATTCTCGCTTCTCTACTGTATCTTTTCCACATAGCTGTTGAAGTCGTCTTTTAAAATAAGAATTCAGAGTGTGTCATTCTTTTGCCTAAAACCCTCTACTGGCATTCATTCATATTTAGAAAAAGACATAAATTCCTATCATGGCCTAAAAGACCATGTGTTATCTGAGCCTTGCTCACCTATTTGGCCTCATCTCCCCAGTGTTCTTACTCACTGTACTCCAGCCATATTCACCTTTCTGCCCCTTGACCAGACAAACTTGCTTTACCTCTAGGCCTTCAGTAATCAGAGAGGCTCTTCCCCCAATTCTGAATGGCTGATCCTTTACTCTTTCAAATCTCAGGTCAAATATTATCTCCCTAGAGAGGTCATTCCTGACCACTGCATCTAAGTAGTGTCCTGTTATGTTCTAACCATTTTTTCCTTCATAGCAGTTATTACAATGTGAATTCATCTTGTCTAGCTAATTAACTATTTATTATCAGTTTTCCCTGACTGTACTGTAAGCTCTCTCAGGGGCCATATCTTGTCTAATATTTTTTATATAGTTTATTCCTAGAGTTAAGAGCAATACCTGACAATCTAGCATATACTGGGCACTCAACGAATATTTTTTGGTTGAATAAATGTGATAATGCCTATAGAAGTGTTTAGCCCACAAAATGCTTAAATTTGCTGTCTATATTTTTCCTCTTGGGGACTTTCTTTTTCTAGGATAAACTTTTCCGGGCCAATAAGAAACAATGATAAAAATAGGTAATATTTATTGAGCTCTTACTAGATGCCAGGCAATGTTCTAAGTGCTTTTAATGAATTAACTCATTTACCAACACTTTAGGGTACGTTCTATTATTATCCTAATTATTAAGGTGAGGAAACTGAGGAACAGCGGGGACAAGTAACAGGAAAAAAGCCAGTAGTGGTGAAACTGGAGTTTGAACTCAGGAAATTTGGTCCCACAGCTATGATCACATCACTAGCCTACTCAAGATCCCCTTGTTAGCAAGGCATTCAAGTCTTCCAACAATCTGGTAACAATGAACCCTCCAAACCTCTTCTCTCATTAACTAATTCATTTGCACATCCATTCAACATATACTGGGAACCTGCTTTATGCCAGGCACTGCTCTAGGTCCTGGACTAAAGAGCTGAATGACCCAGTTCTTTTCCTCAGGTCTTTTTGGTGGAGGGATGAATAGAAATATGAAAATCCTTATTTTACCAATGCTATCAGCACAATCAAACCTTTTATAAATCTGAGCAGGAACTTTACTTATTTTACTACCTAAGATTTTCCTTTTATGACAAATGATGGGCTTCAATGTTTATGAAGTATCTTTCAGATACCTGATTTCTCCGAACACTGACCCAGCTTTCAGAGTAACCAGAACTTTAGTACCATCAGGGCCTCCGAGAACTTGGACTTCTCCATGCTTGATGATATACATTTCCTTGCCAATTTCTCCCTACATTTTAAATATAAAGAGGAAATGGTAGTTATTTTATTCTTGACAATTATGCTGTAAATTAAGAAATATAAACTCTTTTAGAGGAGTAAATATAAATGAAGGAAGCAAAGAACATTAGTGTGAAAGTAATTGTCTTAAGACCTAAAGTATTTACAGACATTGGTTAGACATATCATATGAAAGGAAATGATTAGGAAGATGATACTTCTCAACATGTGAGTACTGTTTGCTTCCCTTGGATACATGAAGATATTTCAGTTAGCACATTGCTTTAGGAAGGACCCTGGGTGGAAGAAGTAATTGATTTTAAGCATGGTCAAGCCTTGCTTTGATGACCACCACTATGCTTGGTAGAAGTTGCTTGGTCTAGCCAAAGAGCATAGACTGCAGTCGTTCAAGGGTCAATTCTATTCTTCTACCCATGTCATCGAGGTCTGATTTGGGGAATTGGGGCATAGGAGATCTTTGAGTTATTATTAGTATTCCATGCTGAGATGAAGTATTAATGCAGTAGGTTGTTTTACTCAGTTCTTGCCTATCTTTGGGGACCCTTGGGACCAGGGGAATGATATTTGTTCAAGCCCTAAGAATTAAACTCCTGGAATGTTCACATAGCCACTGGTTAATGGTGTTATTCTATATTCCTGAGCCAGTGTAGCAGGATGTACCAGGCTGTCAACACTATTTAATATAATCACAAAGATTTACGATGTGTGCATCCTACATATTTTGAAGTCTGAATCATGTCTGGTCATGCAGCTATATGCCCCATTTAAGAACATTGGACCCAAGACTAACATGAGCTTCCCTGGGTGGAGATATTTTGCTCATGTTTCTGTGGTCCACTGGAGAGAAAAATGCATCCATGTGACCCTCACAGAAATAGGACCTAGTAAGCCTGTGTCTGATTTCTCTCGTGTTTGCCCGTGTATATCTTTTTCTTGCTATTCCTGCATTTTATTCTTTGCTATAATAAATCTCAAGCCATAAATATAACTTTATGTTGAATTGTATGAGTTCTTGTAAGTAAATTACCAAACTAGTGGGTGGTTATGAGGCCCTTGGAACACATCTTCTCGCTCTAACTTCCAAAAAGAATAAATGTCTTACAAGAGATCTAATGGCACTTAGGTCAAGAAAGGCTATTAAACTTTAAATAGACCAGATTGCATAACACTAGGCAAACTATTTGGATAGCCTACATGTCTGAATGAGTAGTGCCTTAATCACCTTTAGCTATATAAAAAAAAAAATCATTAATAGATAAATTCACTTACTTGGCTTAGGAGGGGACTGGGTTATTTGAGTTATTCAAATATTCTCATTAACCATACTTTGAAAGAATTAGAATACACTAAAATCAACTCGAGATTAAAAGATTTTTTTAAATTTTTATTTTAAAAAGTATTTAGCCTACATCATGCTTTGGAAGAAAAAAAATATTGACTGTAGTTTACTCCCCGAGATGGCTGAGAAAATGTCAACTTTGTTACAGTGCTGAACGCAGGCTTGACATGTAGAAGACACTCATTTATGAATAAGGAAAATATAACTTAGCTATTCTCTGGGAGATTTTAAAGTCCTTCCATACCTAGGTTTATTTTCCTGAACATCAACTATTGTTGCTTTATAATTGCCGGGTTGTGTTTAAAGTTATCAGAATCCACCTTTTAGTTAATATCCAGGAAGCTGAAATTCTTATTTTATCTCCCCATTACTCTTATAAGGAAGGTAAAGTAAGTACTATTATTTCCTTTTTACAGAAATTAAAACAAAGGCACAGATTGGCTTAGCTAATTAGTTAAAGTTGTATGACCCAGTAATTAGAAGCAAAGGAAGCCTAGAACCCACATCTCCTAACTGAGCAACGCAAGAAATATGTTTAAGTTTTGCATTGTGCAAAATATTTTTTTAATTAAAATTTTTTGGTTGTTTTTGCTCTGAGACAGGGTCTTGCTCTGTTGCCCAGGCTAGAGTCCAGTGGCACGATATCAGTTCACTGCAACCTCTGCCTCCCACATTCAAGTGATCCTCCCACCTCAGCCTCCTGAGTAGCTGGGACCACCGGCATAAGCCACCATGCCTGGCTAATTTTTGTATTTTTTGTAGAGACAGGGTTTTGCCATGTTGTCCAGGCTTGTCTTAAACTCTTGGACTCATGTGATCCTGCTGCCTTGGCCTCCCAAAGTGTTGGAATTACAGGCGTGAGCCACCGCACCTCGCCTGTGCAAAATATTAAGCATATATTTATACTCAAAAACATATAAAAGTAGAAATTCCAACATAAATGGATCTTATTATATTTATTTACATACTATTAATGCTAATAACAATATCATGTCTTTGCATATTACTTTAAAAAATCATTACATTACCTGACATTTACATAGCTCCTTATTTTAATTCCTATATTTGTTCTAACAGAACATGCTACTTTATAACTGCAAAGCATTTCATAGATATTCATTCATCTAATTCTTGCAAAAATCCCAGTGAAGTCAAGTAGGAAAGGCATCATTACTCTTGTTTAAAAATTGGTAGTCGAGGTTTAAAAAATTAAGTGTCTTGAGCAAACGTATAAGGCTCGCAGGTGACAGCGCTAGAACTAGTGGCACCTATGTCATCTGACTCCATATAATACATGAAGACAGACCATATCTAACGGTGACTCCAGTATCGGGACTGATCTCTTAAAAACCTATAAAATAGCCATGAATAATTTAAAAAATAAGGCATGATGTCTGAAAATTAGTTTTCCAAGAGATACTTTAGGAAGTAATGATGAGGACGGGGTCATATTCCTTATTCTTTGCATGAAGTAATTCTCAAGGAACTGGAATGATTTTTCAAAGGCAGTTATTACAACTGACTGGAGGTAGAAGTACATAGTGAGTACTTAAATACAGTTCAGCTCTTTTAATTATTTTTTAATGCTCATTTCAATAATTTGCCAAGGAGATCTGGCATAATCAACGAACCAAAACTTCCACTATTTCTTGCATATTTCTAGGCTAATTTAAGCCCTTTCTGCAGTTTAATTAGCATTCAAATTAAGTAGACATTCCTCAGAGAATAAGGGCTGACAGCATGTGCAAAATAAGATTGAACCAAGCTCTGGTTGTTAGTGTGTGGACTAATTTGGAGAAAGTATGAAAAAACAAGAGCTTCATGTAGAGTGAGGTAACCCCTAGAGAGAGTGCACTTCAAAATTTCAGGGTTTCTGTGTAGGAAGCTATTTCTAAGGCTCATGAGGGCTTTGTGACACTCAAGGGCACCCCAGCAGAAAAGAGCAGTGCTACTTAAAGTGTGGTTCCTGGGTCAGCAGCAGCAGCATCACTAGGAGATTGTGTAGAGGTGCAAATTCTCAGTTTACTGAGAGTTCTCACTGCAGAAATATATATCAGAGTTTTTGGGAATGAGGTCCTAGAAACTGATGCTTTAACAAGAGCTCTAGGTGATTTCTGCCCTGCCCTAGAGCATCTGAAGAAAACTCCCACTCTTTCAAGCCGCCCAAGCTACCACTCAGTCAATTCCTGGGGATTAGGTAGGTCAGCAAACTTGGCCCCAAATGCCGTCATCTCTTAAATTCTATAGATAACCTCAAATTGAACATATGTTTTTCCTTCTCCTTGCCTTCAATATTTTGTGACAACGATAAGCAAAACAAAGCTGAAATCAGCCGCCTGAAGTCCTGTCAAGTAACAGCCTTTCTTCTCTGTCAATATCTACTATCATGCAAATCCCTTCTTAAAGAAATGTGACTTGTCAGTCTAATGTCTCCTCATTTCTACTTTCCACCCATTTATTCCTTTTCCTGCCTCATTTGTCTCCACTGATGTTTTTGTTATTGAGTGATGAATGTGATGTGAAGAAGAAATTAGAAATGAGAAGGTTGCATCTACTCTGCATTTCATACTTTGTTAAACAAATTTGCACTGCTTAGGGGCACAGGTGCTAAAGTTTATGTGAGTTATCACAGTTTTCAATCTCTGTTGCTACTGGCCCCAAATGAAAGGACATTTTTTGGTGCATTAAAGTCATGTCATTCCAGTACACCACTGCCCCCAAGGGGTTCTTGGACTGCACTGTGACTTGTATTTCCCATTTTAATAAAACTGATTTCATATCACTAATCTGCCTTATTTTAACTTGGACTAATTTGTGTGGTATTGTATATTCTTGGTTCCCATTTTATCATAATCTCTCTTCCATTTCCCCCCTTCATCTATGAAAGCTCCTTCTCAGTTGCCCTCTCTGACTCTTCTTCGTTGATCTCTTCCACGAACACTGGAGCTCTTCAAAGTTAGAGCCAAGGCCCTCTTCTCTGACCTTTCCTTGAGCTTTTCTTGAAGTCTGTTTCCTTTATATTCCAATTCCCAGTAACCCCCAGTTCCATCCTCTCTCATTAGACTGATTTTCACTGTGTACTTGGCATCTCCACCTGATGCCTTGAAGTACCTCATACTCCATTTGACTTTGTCTGTTTCACCACAGCCCATCACTCGCTTCTGTTCCTAGGATATGCCAACCTCCATCTTCCCTCTTGGCTCATGGTTCCAAGTCTTCATAAAAAATACCATCCTAGGCCGGGCGCGGTGGCTCAAGCCTGTAATCCCAGCACTTTGGGAGGCCGAGACGGGTGGATCACGAGGTCAGGAGATCAAGACCATCCTGGCGAACACGGTGAAACCCCGTCTCTACTAAAAAATACAAAAAACTAGCCGGGCGAGATGGCGGGCGCCTGTAGTCCCAGCTACTCGGGAGGCTGAGGCAGGAGAATGACGTGAACCCGGGAGGTGGAGCTTGCAGTGAGCTGAGATCCGGCCACTGCACTCCAGCCTGGGCGGCAGAGCGAGACTCCGTCTCAAAAAAAACCAAAAAACAAAAAAAAAAACCAAAAAAAAAAAAAAAAAAAACCATCCTGTCCACTTCTTTTTTTGAAACTAAAGAACTGTTTATGTTTAGATTTTTTGAGGGTCACTCCTGACAACCTAATAACCTCCCCATCTCCCAACCCTGGATCTAAATTAAGTGTCGTTGCCACTGCATACTCTTCTGGCAACTTCTATTTTCCCTTTATACAACTTAGCACATTTTGGAATTACGCATTGACTTAATTTCACTTGTTTATTGCTTGTCTCTCCCATGAAGCCAGTGGTTCTTAGTTTTGGCTGCATTTTAGAATCATATGGGAGCTTTTAAATAATACTGGTATATGGGCTCCATCTAGACCAAATCAATCACTGAGGGGTGGAGCCCAGACGTCTTCATTCAGGTGATTCTGATGTGCACTGTGAATTGAATACCATGGCACTAGAAAGGTAGGACCCTAAAGGACAAGAACCGTCTTTTTTTTTTTTGCTCAGTTGCCCAGCACTGTTTCTGGCTCATTGTATTGAGAAACATTTCCTGAGTTTTGTGGAATAAATCATTCTAAAATTGTTCTAACATTTGCCTTATTATAGTTCTCTGTACTCCCTCTATAGACACAGTTCCTTCCTTTTTGCCTTAGCTCACACTTCTTTCCTCTACCCAGAACGCCTATTTCCTCTTTCACTTGGTTTACTCCAATTCATTTTTCAAGACTTAGCTCAGACCTTATCTTCTCTAGGAAATCTTACCAGTAACCAGGAAGGACAGGTGCCCCTCCTTTATGTCCTACAACAGCTTGTGCTTTCTTTGACCATAGCATTTAACACATTATTTTGAAATGATAAAAGTGCCTCTCATCTTTATTCGCTTGTGAACCCACCGAGGTCTTGGATCATCTTGCATTTTTTTTAACTACTCATTTTTCTTTTTAAATTTTGATTATTGAGTTTATCTTTGATTTAGTTTCTCACTATATAAATCCCAGGGTCATAATTCCTTTTCTCCCCCTTCAAGTTAGTGATCAGAAATATGCAAAAATATTTATCTGAGGGGATGTTTGTTTTATTTATGATAGCAGACATTTGAAAATTGATCCTGATACGTCCCTAGACTGAAATATCATGCAGCTTTAAAAAATCATATTGTAGATTACTTAATACATAAAATGTTCATATGATATATTGTTACATGACAAAACCTGTTTCAAAACATATGTACAGTATGATGCCACTTTTATAGCACAAGCTGTATCCATCAGTCAATAGAAAAAGATAGGCCAAAATATATGAAGAGTGGTTATTACTGGATGGTGGAATTTATGTCCTTATGTTTTTATGTGTTTTCTATTTTAAAATAATGAATATGTATTATTTTGCAATCATAAAAAGCACAGTACAGGTTTTTAAAATGTGGCATTGATTATTCACTACTTGGGAGAGCAAAATGAAGGTAACTGATATTTTGCCGAAGACATAAAAAAGGCTGAACCACCTATCGCTTCTAGAACTTTTGCCTCCACTTTAAATATTTGAAATTAATGAGCTGTGACAATTGATAATTAACATTTATACAAAGCAGTTTTTCAGGCTACCCATACTTCTATCCTATAATATGAGTAATGAAATCCATATTGTCTTATTCCTTTGTGAACTCTGAGGGCGCATTATTGCTGTACAGAGCTATACATCATAATAATTTCTATACTATGGAATTCACCCTGAACAAATTTTGTTTAAACAATGCTCTTGACTTATGTCTGAAATCCTCAAATTCATTTATTAGTTGTGCATTTGAAAAATAGCATACACTCACCTTTTTGCAGACAAAGTCACCAGGCAAATAGAGAATGGATTTCAATCTTAGCAACATGTCATAAATCATCTGTGTATCACAACCCTACATAAAAAGAAAAATAATTCTTATAGAAACAACTAAAAGGCTAATATTCCAAATGAATTCAAAACTCAATGAAAATAAACAGTAATATATATTGTTTGTATTAACATAAAAATATTAACTGCCAATGGCTATGGACTTGTCATGACCCAAAATTTAGAAAAAAAATACCTATAGTATAATGGCAAGGATTTAGATCTTGCTCAGATAGACTTGGGTGTGAATCCTGTCTCTGCTACATATTGCTACATAACCTCTCATGCCTCAGTTTACTAACATGTAAAATGGGGATAAAAATGGTACTTATAACAAAAACTTAATATACTTAATGACAGCTATTAATGGTAATATACTAATAATAGATTGTTAGTATATTAGGACCAACATAGATCAAAATCTTTGCTAGATATTTTTCTTTCTTAAAACATGTTTCATACCATTGTTAGATATTATTATTTAACATTGCAGGCTTGTCTATCTTTCTTCTTCAACTCAATTATCTACTTAAGGCAGGGAAAATGTACACAATAGATACAAAAGCAGTATCTGTTGGGTGAATGTTCGTATTCACTTTAATAGTGTAAGAAACACTATTTGTTTGGCTATAGGTCTATATTTGTCTTCTGTTTAAATAATTATATCTATAAGAGCTAAAGAAAAATCTTTAGGTGCTACAAAAACTCACATAGCAGTTTTGAATCTTTTGCTTTCAAAAAATATATATTTTCTCATGTTCTTGCAGAGCTGCTAACATGTAACAGCTTTCCTCTTGTGGGTGGTCCTGTCCACCCCTTGAGGGAATCATGGTTTTGCTGTGAACTAATTATAGAGTCAGTGGCAGAGAAAGGAGAAGCTAAGGGTCTGCTCTCATTTGTGGATCGGACAATCGTTCCTTTAGCAATCACCAGTTTTCTGTAATAGCTTCGGTAACAGACACTTGACCTAGATCCATATGAAATTTAGACTTCAGGGTTGCTTGACTGATAAGGCAAACTAATAATTTATGATTGAAGTATCTCCAAGTAGCCATTGGTGAGAGGTATTCAGATGAATGTAGTGTTAGAATTTTTATTTTTTATTTTATTTATTTTTTTTTTTTGAGACGGGGTCTTGCTCTGTCACCCAGGCTGGAGTGCCGTGGCCGGATCTCAGCTCACTGCAAGCTCCGCCTCCTGGGTTCACGCCATTCTCCTGCCTCAGCCTCCCGAGTAGCTGGGACTACAGGCGCCCGCCACTTCGCCCGGCTAGTTTTTTGTTGTATTTTTAGTAGAGACGGGGTTTCACCGGGTTAGCCAGGATGGTCTCGATCTCCTGACCTTGTGATCCGCCCGTCTCGGCCTCCCAAAGTGCTGGGATTACAGGCTTGAGCCACCGCGCCCGGCTAGAATTTTTAAAAATCACTTCAGAAAGTAAAGCTTTTGGTTCTTTAGGACAGAAAAAAAGGCCAAGGCCAGAAGATATATCTTCTTAATACAGTCTAACAAATACTGATGAGAAGCTGTTTTGAGCAAGGCTTTGTATGACAACCTTGGAGGAATTAAAGATGAAAGAAAGTAACTTTAGTTGGGGTGATTTTGTAAGTAAACAGAAAAGCTGTAATTGATGGTAGAAGATAATCATGTCATAAAACATTCCACAAATACACATAAAACTTGTAAGATAAAGAGAGTTAATTTTGCTTGGGAGTGGGATGGGAGAGAGGGGAGGCACCAGAAAAGTGCTCATTTGGGTAATAAAATTTGAATCATTTGAGGATGAGGATGATTTGCATTTGTAAAGATGCACAAAGGCCCTTTTAGGCAGAGGGAAATTTACCTTTTCTTTGCTTGTTATGTATTTGCTTTGCACAAAGTATATACATTTTATTTATATTTGGTTTAGTCCTAGTATGTCTGATAGGTTAGCATATTTGCTAAAGCAAATTACAAACATAACTTTTTCTTTTTTTTTCTAAAAGGCATGGTTCTTTTGTTTTCAGTAAAAATTAAATAAATAGCCCAAGTGCTTAATTTCTTTCAATGCTGTCATCATTTCGGAATAATTTCACTTCAGATATTGGTATTCTGATCCATTTAAAACTCACTTAGAAAAAAGACAAACAAACTGTGGATTGATTTTTGAATCTTCTCCACTAAAGAAAGTTTGTGTCTTTGATATGGTAAAGAAAATCCACTTGAAAGATGCTTGGAAGTTCTTGAACATGCACGTGTCTGGAATATTTCTGCAATGAAGGTAACTCTCAATCACTCATATCCGTGGAGAAGATTTACATTGTAAATGATCAGAAATAGAAGATCTCAAAAGATCCACTTATATTTGTTTTTATATAAATCATCTGAAGTTTTGGCACTAATTTTTAAGGTTTTAATTATAATTTGTAAATAAAAAATGACATTTGTATTCCTTGAACAATTCTTATCAGAATGTATTTGATGAGAATTCCCAACTATATGAAGTTGTATTCATGGGAAATATTAATGATTTTAAATGCTGTTTTCCTGTGGCAGTAATTCTGATTTTATATAAGTATATCTATAATATATATAAATTATGTATGTATGTATTATGTACATATAATATATAATGTAATATATTATAAAAATATATATAATTTAAATATAATCATATGTAATACATATATTTTAGATGTATAAAATTATATATATAAAATCAGAATTACTGCCACAGTAATCAGAATATAAGTATATACACACACACACACACAAATATGTGTGTGTATAGTAAATTCTTATAATTTTATGTTGCCTTGGCACCGATTTTGAATGTAAGTTTAACTTTCTCATACTGGAAGCGGAATCAGTCACTCTTGATACGGTTTCCAGTTCTCTGCCTCTTTCCAGTTCCTCAATATGGTTGATCCAGACACCTGCTTTATACCACTGCCTCCTGGTGACCACCGTTCTATGGTACAGCTGGATGCAACTGACTAGAATTGCCCCACTGACCCTCAGAGCCCACATAGATGAGCAGATATTCCACAGTGACTACCTGTCAGTCACAGCAAGACCTCATGGAACTCATGTCTGCTGTAAACCAACCTGTCAGAACTTCCCCTGGGAAACCTCCCTGGGTAACACCCTGGATCCCAAGAAGGCTTTGGCCCATTCTCTCTCTCTCCACTGGTTGAGCACGAGTGTTCCCCCCTTCCCATTGGCCCTGTGAGGCGTGCTGCCCTCTTCTCTCTGAGATCTGTAATTAATAAAAATGCTTCTATTATTTCATGGGTTCTGTTGTGCTTCCCCTGTGTCTCGCCTGACTGACATATCCAAACCTAACTTTTTTTCCAGTACAGGGTTTTCCAAGGGAGTGGCTATCTTATAGGAATAAACTGGACACGGATCAGACAAAAGCCACAAGAGCATCAGCCAATATAAATAAATTCCCTGTGAGAGAAATGTCTGTTCATGGTCGACCACCTAGGCACGAGGTCGTCGACTGGGATCAAGTAGTATCCCATGGGCCGGGCGCGGTGGCTTAAGCCTGTAATCCTAGCACTTTGGGAGGCCGAGACGGGCGGATCACGAGGTCAGAAGATCGAGACCATCCTGGCTAACACGGTGAAACCCCGTCTCTACTAAAAAATACAAAAAACTAGCCGGGCAAGGTGGCGGGCGCCTGTAGTCCCAGCTACTCGGGAGGCTGAGGCAGGAGAATGGCGTAAACCCGGGAGGCGGAGCTTGCAGTGAGCTGAGATCGGGCCACTGCACTCCAGCCCGGGCGACAGAGCCAGACTCCGTCTCAAAAAAAAAAAAAAAAAAAAAAAAAAAAAAAAAAAAAAAAAAAAAAAAGTAGTATCCCATGAAAGGCACACTGTGAATAGCCACCACCCATATCCTCTGGAGCCCCGTGAGGGCAAGGCTGGAGTGTATGGCCACTCTCCCCAGACAGACCCCAACCCCAAGACCAAATGAAAGGAAATATAACAGCGTGGCAGCACAGTCGGCCTCCGTTTCCATGGACTCCACCTCCACGGATTCAAACAACTGTGGATGGAGAATATTCAGAAACAAACAAACAAACAAAAAAACAAAATAGCAGTACCACAATAAAAAAATACAAACAAGAAATATGGTTTAACTATTATTTACATAGCATTTACATTGTATTTGGTACTATAAGTAATCTACAGATGAGTTAAAGTATACAGGAGGATGTGGGTAGGTTATTTGCAAATACTACGCCACAGATTTTGGTTTCCTTGGGGGTCCTGGAACCAATCCCCTGTGGATAGCATGGGATAGACTGTATTGTTTTCAATACTGAAAAAATTGGAAACAACATACTGTCAACCTATGGGCAGATAAAATATTGAATATTTGTAGATTGGAATATCGTAAAATGGTTAAAATAAATCACAGATCGGCTGGGTGTGGTGGCTTACACCTGTAATCCCAGATTTTGGAGGCTGAGGAGGGCGGATTGCTTGAGCTCAGGAGTTTGAGACCAGCTTGGCCAACCTGGCGAAACCCCATCTCTACTAAAAATACAAAAATCAGCTGGGCGTGGTGACACGTGCCTGTAATCCCAGCTGCTTGAGAGGCTCAGGTGGGTAGATCGCTAGAACCTGGGAGGCGGGGTTGCAGTGAGCCGAGATTGCACCACTGCTCTCCAGCCTGGGTGACAGAGTAAGACCTTGTCTTAAAAAAATCAATAAATTAATTGGAAAAATAAAGATAAAAATAAAATAAACTATATCTATTTAAATATGATTAAATTCAACCAATAGTGTAGTCTGAATATAGAATATATTCCGTATGATTCCAACTACAAAAATCTAAACACACTACTGCCAGTTTACGTTCATATAACTATAAAGTAAAATGATAAAGATGAGGAGTGGAGGGACATCCTCAGATGAGGGTCTTCGTGGCCACCTCTAGGGAGGAAGAAAGGAGAATGGGTCTGGGGAGAAGAACTGATGAAACTTCAACTTTCATTTTTATTAATTTTAAATTTTAATAAAATGTCTCCCTTTGCGGAGAAATGTGTTCAGTCTTCTTTCCCCTTTTATTCTTTAGGTGGGCTCAGGGGCAGATAGCACCAGTGAAGGAAATCGGATCTATGGGAAGTGTGAGACCAACCTAGGAGATAAGCCTGAACATAGATAAACAAACAGTGAGCACTTTTCTCGGCAGGAATACACACAAGCATCTACATCCATAGCTTTCAGCTGACGGCTTGGATTTCCTCAGAGAAAAACATTTGAACCAATCTAAAGATGACTTTTTATTAACATACTCGGATACCACATGGGTCAAGTCATGCAAACTGAATCTAGCAGCTGTATATAGTAAAAACTTAGAATTTAAGTTCCACCAATTAAGTGATTCTGTCCCTCAATGATTACTTTATGAAAAGACGCCACTAGCTTTGGGGCAGCTTTTGTTTAGGACTAAATCCTTCTTATTTGGATTTAGGCCTAGTGAAATAAAGTTTGCATTGTGATGTCATTATATTTTATAATGTGTTTGAGAACTATTATTATTCTCTTTCTTTCTCCAGAAAATGATTATTTTCTTGAGATATACATTGCTTCATTATTGTGTGATTTAAAAAGAATTACATCCTGGGGCAACTTTTTCTCTCGGTAACCCAGCTCCATTTTGTTTAGTTAGGAAATTTTCTGATGTATGAAAAGACAGGATTGCTTTGTAAATGTCTCTTTTTTCTATAAAGTGAGAGTACCTGAGAAAGTATCAACATTAGCATTATACTAGTATATAACATTTGTATTATGTTTTACTGTCATATCTTTTTTTTTTTTTTTTTTTTTTTTTTGAGACGGAGTCTTGCTCTGTCGCCCAAGCTAGAGTGCAGTGGCGCGATCCTGGCTCACTGCAAGCTCCGCCTCCCGGGTTCACGCCATTCTCCTGCCCCAGCCTCCCGAGTAGCTGGGACTACAGGCGCCCGCCACCTCGCCCGGCTCATTTTTTGTATTTTTAGTAGAGACAGGGTTTCACTGTAGTCTCGATCTCCTGACCTTGTGATTCGCCCGCCTCGGCCTCCCAAAGTGCTGGGATTACAGGCGTGAGCCACCGCGCCTGGCCTTACTGTCATATCTTTACCTGTTTAATTCTTCCAGCCTCCCACTGATGCCTGGCATTAATGAATAGATGGTCATCACTCCTGGTTTTTAGATAAAAACTGGAGTCCCAGGAAGCCTGTTGACTTTCTCTAAGGTCACACGTACGATAGGTATTGGAGGAGGAGTATCACCAGAGTGTGTGTTTTTATCTACACTTGGAGCAACTTGAGATCAAAGTGTTTGTATTATTCACTCTTGTATTCTCAGTGTCTCACCAGGGTTTAGGGCATGTTGGATGCTAAATAAAAATGGCTGACATATAGAATGAAGCTGTTAGAAATTATTCCATTTTGGACAATGAGAAATTCAGTGCTGTACAGCTGTGTTACAGATTTGAATGAGGATATTGGAGATTTGAATGGAGTTGGGAGAAATGTTACTTTGATTCACAACAGAGCCATAGGTTAGATGGTGTTTCTCGTACCCAGGAAATTCCACTTTTAATAATGGCAAGCTCTGAATACAAGTGTAAGGTTGGTAAAATTTTTCCTTGGAATGTGTACTCTCTTAGTCCTATAGAATTTCTCAATTTCTAGGCTCATTTCTGCTTTCTTTGAAACAGAACTTAAGATATCATCACTATTTTATAACTCACTGTGAATTTAAGTCACTCTCAAATATAAGCAATGGTCTTCAGGGCTTTTTCCATCTCAGCCTGTTTATTACAAAGGGACATGCTTTGTTCTATCTTAAACCCCTTTCTCATTAAACAAGTACGTTATAGGTGATATGACTGGGGCAGGGAATTCTGAATTCAGTTCTTCATGTCATTGACTATGTGAGGCATGATACTGATTGGTAACTGTTGGGACCAGCAAACTCAAATGTGATAAAAAATTTGCAAAGTGCTGTGATGTCATAATTTATTAATATTACTTAGACCTAAACTTACAGTCAATATTTGCAACACTAGTAAAAATAATCTCTGTCAAACTTTCCCTGAAAATTGGCAATAGTTCTAATTTTCTAGGAGTTTGGGTCAAAGTGGGTAGTCATGAGTTAGAATCCTGAAGATGAATCTAATCCAGCAGTCCCCAATCTTTTTGGCACCAGGGACCAGTTTTGTGGAAGACAATTTTTTTTTCACTGATGGGCAGTTGGGGGGATGGTTTCAGGATGATTCAAGCACATTACATTTATTGTGCATTTTCTTTCTATTATTATTACTTTGTAATATGTAACAAAATAATTATACAACTCACCATAATGTAGAATCAGTGGGAGCCCTGAGCTTGTTTACTTGCAACTAGACAGTCCCATCTGGGGGTGATGGGAGACAGTGACAAATCATCAGGCATAAGATTCTCATAAGGCACATGCAACCTAGATCCCTTGCATGCATAGTTCACAATAGGGCTCCACTCCTATGAGAATCGAATGCCACTGCTGATCTGACAGGAGGCAGAGCTTGGGTGATAATACCAGCAATGAGCAGTGGTTGTAAATACAGATGAAGCTGCTCTCACTCACCCACCACTCACCTCCTTCTTTGCTGCCTGGTTCCCAACAGGCCACCGACTGGCACTTGTCTGTGACCCTGGGGTGGGTACGCCTGATCTAATCAATTTTTCTATGATCAGGCAGGGCCACAGGAAGAATCTGATTTTACCTGTGTAGAAACTCCCACACGGTTGCATCAGTTTTATTTCTCCATTTAATAATAACTATGTAATTTACTATGTGCCAGGTCCTGATATAAGTGCCTCATGTATTTTGAGTCCCTTACAGCCAAGTATATTATCTCATTTATTTAGTGTCTTCCCTCCTATCGAAGGGCTCCAGAGGGCAGAAACAACATGGTTGCAGTAGCTGGGCAGCAGCCCTCCATGTCTGGCTCAGTGCTTTAGACAGAGCAACTGCTGAGGATGTATAGTTGAATAGAGTTCATTTAGATTATAAACTCACTATTCAAAACATTTTAAAAAAAATCTAGTGACAATACTTTATTGCTGATACCATTAGGGTAAAAATAAAGTTGGTAGAAACGAAACACAAATCTCACTGTAGTCTCACTCTCACGTTCTGATTTCAGGCCCTGTGGAGTATATATGTGATGACATATCAGATAAGTAGGATGCCACTGCTGGGGATCTGCATGTGAGTGTTAGAAAGCATGCTGCCATTCCGGTTCTATTCCTGGCTCAGTCTGTCACTCACACACAAAACACTTCCTTCTCATCCTTTCTTCCTTGGAAGTCACAGCCTTTGCAGGTTCTCTTTGCCACATAATCGCAAACAATGAGTCAAAGATCCCAGTGAGGTGTCCTGTTGGGATGGGTTCTGCATAATTACCAGAGCAGCAAATAGACATATTGTGCCTTCCTTGTCAGACTGAAGGTACCTACGTTCCAATTTTGGTATCTGTGGGTCCCTGCTTTCCTACTGACTGCGGGCTGTTTCTAAAGTATGCGCTTCTAATACCAGCCACTAGGTGGCGCAACAGAACTTACATTAAAGTTTCTCCCATTTCTGGTAACGTAGTGGTAGAGGCAAAATGTGATTTCCCTAGCATTTAATTTGATAAAATATATTTAAAAATCGAGATCGAAATAATAAATCATCAGAAATGAGGGGAAATTGCCCAATCTCATAGAAATGAATCACTCCTTATTAGCTTAATACTTATGCTTGGGCCTGGAATAACGTGAAATCTGCAAGGAAGAGGAACCATTTTTGTGAAAAATTAAAATATATATATAATTTGACTATTCATCTCTAAGCTATTTCAAATCTCCGATCACCCATGTTGAAGCAGCAAATCTTACTAATTAACCACAATTTATTGAAGCAAAGTTTTAGTGAAAATCTGTGACTCTAATTCCACCTGCTTTGATTAAGAGGAGAAAAATCCTGCATGAAATTCAGAGGCTTTTCTTAGCAGGAAAGTAGAAAAGTGTGTGTGACTGTAGATATCTATCTGATGTGCCAAGTCTTAGTCTGTGAATATAGCCAAAGGATTGCCTTGGTCTTGATCTTTTTTTTTTTTTTTTTTTTTTTTTTTGAGACAGGGTCTCGCTCTGTTGCCCAGCCTGGAGTATAGAGGCACAGTCATGGCTCACTGCAGCCTCAACCTCCTGGGCTCAGGTGATCCTCTTGCCTTGGCCTCCTGAGTAGTAGGGACTACAGGCACCTGGCTAAATTTTCTATTGTTTGTAAAGATGAGGTCTCACTATGTTGCCAGGCTGGTCTTGAACTCCTGGGCTCAGGCAATCCTCTTGCCTTGACCTCCCAAAGTGCTGGGATAACAGCCATGAGCTACTGCACTGGAGCAGCTTGACTTTTGACTCTAGTGAAACTTTTCCAGTTCCTCCCTACCTTATCAGTTATCCAGATAGGGCTGGCAGAGAACTGAAGGAAAGAATGATAGAGTGGTGTAAAGAAAGCCGTGCTCAAACTGTCCCAATGCTTAGAGCTCAATGACCTCAGTCAGGTAAGTTGTTTGCTCTCTGTAAAATGGGATAGTAACAAAGCTTTCATTGGAAGTGTATTAGTTTGTTAGGGCTGCCATAACACAGTTATACAGGGTGTGTGCTTTAAACAACAGAAATTATTTTCTCACAGTTCTGGAGGCTAAACGCTTAAGATCAAGGCATCAGCAGGTCTGATTTCTTCTGTGGCCTCTCTGCTTGGCTTGCAGATGGCCACCTTCTCACTGTGTCCTTACATGGCTTTTCCTCTGTGCACTTGCACCTGTGGTGTCTCTGTGTGTCCAAATTTCCTCTTCTTATAAGGACACCAAATTGAATTAGGACCCATCCTCCTAGCCTCATTTTAACTTCAGTGAACAGGTTAATCCTTTTCCATGCTTAGGAGTTTTCGCCCAGGTGCTTCTAGTTTCTCACTCCATAGGCTCCTCCGCGTCCCACACCTGGGCCATTCCCTCCTTTGTGCAGTCAGCTCCCTGGGTGCGTAGTGGCTTTCAGTGAAGATAGGAGACTGGTTCAGAAGCAGTGCAAGGATCAGTCAAGTATAAATTATGAGATGTAGGGTGGAGGATCACTATTCATCCTATTTCCTTCGTAAGAAAACAAATTTGTGTAAACTGCTAAGACTATCTCTATGAAAATAAATTTAGAAAGATTCCATACCTACGTATTTTCTTTTTTTTTTTTTTTTTTTTTTTTTTTTTTTTTTTTTTTGTGGGTGTCCCCCCTTCCCCCCGCGGGGGGGGGGGGGG